>NW_026910509.1:30000-32500 GCF_963691925.1 Scomber scombrus
AACCCCTAACCCTAACCCTAACCCTAACCCTAACCCCTAACCCTAACCCTAACCCTAACCCTAACCCTAACCCTAACCCTAGGTGTCGAGATTTTTCAAAAAAAAAAATTCACTTCATAAGTGGTGTCAATAGACTCCAAATGGCCTGAAACGTGCTCCTAAATACTTTCTGAATCATACATTTTGGCATCCACTCTTAGTGAAATTTTCACCCCATTCATTTCCAATGGGGAGGACGTTTTGACCTGTAACTCGGGAACCGAAGGTCGTAGAGACTCGGGAGTGGGTGGCGTCAGACCTAATTAGGGGGTGCTGAACGCGCCAGTCTTGGTCCCATGTCTCTACGAGCTACGTTTCCCGAGATACAGCTATTTCAAAAATAAAAAGTGACGTATCTCAGGAACGGAACGTCGTATAAACTCGTGGGTGGTACCGTTGGAAAGGCCATGCCTGAAATAGTGGGGGCGGAGCTTGGTTTCAGATCTCTATGACCTTGCTATCAAAAGTTATTCACAAATATGTGATCCTCAAATATGTGATCGTGGTTATCATCCCTATTCCTAACCCTAACCCTAACCCTAACCCTAACCCTAGGTGTCGAGATTTTTCCAAAAAAAAAATTCACTTCATAAGTGGTGTCAATAGACTCCAAATGGCCTGAAACGTGCTCCTAAATACTTTCTGAATCATACATTTTGGCATCCACACTTAGTGAAATTTTCACCCCATTCATTTCCAATGGGGAGGACGTTTTGACCTGTAACTCGGGAACCGAAGGTCGTAGAGACTCGGGAGTGGGTGGCGTCAGACCTAATTAGGGGGTGCTGAACGCGCCAGTCTTGGTCCCATGTCTCTACGAGCTACGGTTCCCGAGATACAGCTATTTCAAAAATAAAAAGTGACGTATCTCAGGAACGGAACGTCGTATAAACTCGTGGGTGGTACTGTTGGAAAGGCCATGCCTGAAATAGTGGGGGCGGAGCTTAGTTTCAGGTCTCTATGACCTTCCTATCAAAAGTTATTCACAAATAAGTCATCCTCAAATCAGTCATCGTGGTTATCATCCCTATTCCTAACCCTAACCCTAACCCTAACCCTAACCCTAACCCTAACCCTAACCCTAACCCTAACCCCTAACCCTAACCCTAACCCTAACCCTAACCCTAAACCCTAACCCTAACCCTAACCCCAACCCCAACCCTAACCCTAACCCTAACCCTAACCCTAACCCTAACCCTAACCCGGGGGGACGAGTATGTGGGGGAGGGGGCTTGTCCGAGGGGTGGCGAGTGCACGTACCTTCCCCCTTAGGGGGGTTGGGCCTCTTGTTCCCCCACCTAACCCTAACACCCTAACCCTAACCCTAACCCTAACCTCTCTGTACATACCCAACATGACCCATTTCGGTGACCATCAAAATCACTTCCGGTGCTCGACCAATCATGTTCAGAATTGCCTGAAACATATAGTGGTCAGGTTTCCTGGGGACCGCCCCCCCATACATATGACCATGTGGCACTTAAGCGATTTTTCACACTTCTCCATTCATTCCTATGGGGGATTTTGATTGGCCAATAACTTTTGATAGGAATGTCGCACAGACTTGGTTCCGGTCTCTATCGATCGGGCGTGGTCGATAATGGGGGGGTAGGCGGAGTCTCAACTAATGAGCACTTAAGGGGAAAAATGAGCCCCCCAAAAACTCTGAAAATACCCCTTTTTTGGCCATAACTTCCGGTGGGAGTGGCCTAGAGACTTGGTTCCGGTCTCAATCGAAAGCCCGTGGCCGATAATGGGGGGGTAGCCGGAATCTCAAGTCTCTCAGATGCTCACAGGAAAATGAGACGCGATTTCAAAAGTGGCACTTATCCCTTAACCTAACCCTAACCCTAACCCTAACCCTAACCCTAACCCTAACCCTAACCCTAACCCTAACCCCTAACCCTAACCCTAACCCTAACCCTAACCCTAACCCTAACCCTAACCCTAACCCTAACCCTAACCCTCCCAAGTTCCGTACGGAACTTGGGAGGGTATATAAGGGAGACAGAGAAGGCAGCTCATTCAGCCACTGCCCTTCGAAGGAGAAGCATCTCTTCATTCAAAACCTAACAGCTGAACATTTTTTTCGTGTGCCCAGGCCTGAGGAAGATCCTGAGCGGATCGAAACGTTGCCGACTGGCACACGCTTCATAAAAATCAATATTTCTTAAAAAACTCGAGTTCGAGATATTTTATTTACTTTAATTTGAGAAAACTTAAAAAAAGTACAAAAAAAGTATAAAATTCAAAAAAATTTATAAAACAAAAAAAAATCACAAAAAAATATATTAACTAGAATAACAAAGGCTTCACAAAAGCATTATAATAACAACAACAACAATAACAACAATTCAATTGGATATACAAACCCGGACACTTACCTGGAAAAATAATATACTTACCTGCTACCTAAAACAAACAACAGCAACCACAATTTGGATACATACAAACCTGGACA
>NW_026910509.1:42500-60000 GCF_963691925.1 Scomber scombrus
CCCTAACCCTAAACCTAACCCTAACCCTAACCCTAACCCTAACCCTAACCCACTGACATTACAGTTTTTTGTGTGCCATTGACCTGAAGAAGACCCTGTAGGGGTCGAAACGTTGTCGGCACACCTTCCTTAGTTGTTTATTTAACTTTTCATTTTTGGACACCTTTTATTTATATTTTTTATTTTTTTCAATTCAAATTTTGAATACATTTTATTTCATTTAGAGTTTGACATCGCCCTATTATGGGGGATTATGAGAGCGGCTGGGTGTTGGTCCAGCGTGGCAGAGGGCGCCAGCGGACCCACCAGCCTTACTGGGACCGAGATGGGGGGAGGTCTACAGGGAGGATGGAGCGTGCCATTCCTGTCTCCTATAATAGGAGACAGGTTCAGCCTTTCCTACCTAACCCTAACCCTAACCCTAACCCTAACCCTAACTTTTGATAGGAATGTCGCACAGACTTGGTTCCGGTCTCTATCGATCGGGCGTGGTCGATAATGGGGGGGTAGGCGGAGTCTCAACTAATGAGCACTTAAGGGGAAAAATGAGCCCCCCAAAAACTCTGAAAATACCCCTTTTTTGGCCATAACTTCCGGTGGGAGTGGCCTAGAGACTTGGTTCCGGTCTCAATCGAAAGCCCGTGGCCGATAATGGGGGGGTAGCCGGAATCTCAAGTCTCTCAGATGCTCACAGGAAAATGAGACGCGATTTCAAAAGTGGCACTTATCCCTTAACCCTAACCCTAACCCTAACCCTAACCCCTAACCCTAACCCTAACCCTAACCCTAACTTTTGATAGGAATGTCGCACAGACTTGGTTCCGGTCTCTATCGATCGGGCGTGGTCGATAATGGGGGGGTAGGCGGAGTCTCAACTAATGAGCACTTAAGGGGAAAAATGAGCCCCCCAAAAACTCTGAAAATACCCCTTTTTTGGCCATAACTTCCGGTGGGAGTGGCCTAGAGACTTGGTTCCGGTCTCAATCGAAAGCCCGTGGCCGATAATGGGGGGGTAGCCGGAATCTCAAGTCTCTCAGATGCTCACAGGAAAATGAGACGCGATTTCAAAAGTGGCACTTATCCCTTAACCTAACCCTAACCCTAACCCTAACCCTAACCCTAACCCTGAGACGCGATTTCAAAAGTGGCACTTATCCCTTAACCTAACCCTAACCCTAACCCTAACCCTAACCCTAAAATGAGACGCGATTTCAAAAGTGGCACTTATCCCTTAACCTAACCCTAACCCTAACCCTAACCAACGCAATGTCCCACTGACTTCACACCCCAGTCCAGGCACTTGTCTACTCGAGACCTCTCTGTACATACCCAACATGACCCATTTCGGTGACCATCAAAATCACTTCCGGTGCTCGACCAATCATGTTCAGAATTGCCTGAAACATATAGTGGTCAGGTTTCCTGGGGACCGCCCCCCCATACATATGACCATGTGGCACTTAGGCGATTTTTCACACTTCTCCATTCATTCCTATGGGGGATTTTGATTGGCCAATAACTTTTGATAGGAATGTCGCACAGACTTGGTTCCGGTCTCTATCGATCGGGCGTGGTCGATAATGGGGGGGTAGGCGGAGTCTCAACTAATGAGCACTTAAGGGGAAAAATGAGCCCCCCAAAAACTCTGAAAATACCCCTTTTTTGGCCATAACTTCCGGTGGGAGTGGCCTAGAGACTTGGTTCCGGTCTCAATCGAAAGCCCGTGGCCGATAATGGGGGGGTAGCCGGAATCTCAAGTCTCTCAGATGCTCACAGGAAAATGAGACGCGATTTCAAAAGTGGCACTTATCCCTTAACCTAACCCTAACCCTAACCCTAACCCTAACCCCTAACCCTAACCCTAACCCTAACCCTAACCCTAACCCTAAACCCTAACCCTAACCCTAACCCTAACCCTAACCCACTGACATTACAGTTTTTTGTGTGCCATTGACCTGAAGAAGACCCTGTAGGGGTCGAAACGTTGTCGGCACACCTTCCTTAGTTGTTTATTTAACTTTTCATTTTTGGACACCTTTTATTTATATTTTTTATTTTTTTCAATTCAAATTTTGAATACATTTTATTTCATTTAGAGTTTGACATCGCCCTATTATGGGGGATTATGAGAGCGGCTGGGTGTTGGTCCAGCGTGGCAGAGGGCGCCAGCGGACCCACCAGCCTTACTGGGACCGAGATGGGGGGAGGTCTACAGGGAGGATGGAGCGTGCCATTCCTGTCTCCTATAATAGGAGACAGGTTCAGCCTTTCCTACCTAACCCTAACCCTAACCCTAACCCTAACCCTAACTTTTGATAGGAATGTCGCACAGACTTGGTTCCGGTCTCTATCGATCGGGCGTGGTCGATAATGGGGGGGTAGGCGGAGTCTCAACTAATGAGCACTTAAGGGGAAAAATGAGCCCCCCAAAAACTCTGAAAATACCCCTTTTTTGGCCATAACTTCCGGTGGGAGTGGCCTAGAGACTTGGTTCCGGTCTCAATCGAAAGCCCGTGGCCGATAATGGGGGGGTAGCCGGAATCTCAAGTCTCTCAGATGCTCACAGGAAAATGAGACGCGATTTCAAAAGTGGCACTTATCCCTTAACCTAACCCTAACCCTAACCCTAACCCTAACCCTAACCTTAACCCCTAACCCTAACCCTAACCCTAACCCTAACCCTAACCCTAACCCTACACCCCAGTCCAGGCACTTGTCTACTCGAGACCTCTCTGTACATACCCAACATGACCCATTTCGGTGACCATCAAAATCACTTCCGGTGCTCGACCAATCATGTTCAGAATTGCCTGAAACATATAGTGGTCAGGTTTCCTGGGGACCGCCCCCCCATACATATGACCATGTGGCACTTAGGCGATTTTTCACACTTCTCCATTCATTCCTATGGGGGATTTTGATTGGCCAATAACTTTTGATAGGAATGTCGCACAGACTTGGTTCCGGTCTCTATCGATCGGGCGTGGTCGATAATGGGGGGGTAGGCGGAGTCTCAACTAATGAGCACTTAAGGGGAAAAATGAGCCCCCCAAAAACTCTGAAAATACCCCTTTTTTGGCCATAACTTCCGGTGGGAGTGGCCTAGAGACTTGGTTCCGGTCTCAATCGAAAGCCCGTGGCCGATAATGGGGGGGTAGCCGGAATCTCAAGTCTCTCAGATGCTCACAGGAAAATGAGACGCGATTTCAAAAGTGGCACTTATCCCTTAACCTAACCCTAACCCTAACCCTAACCCTAACCCTAACCCTAACCCTAAACCCTAACCCTAACCCTAACCCTAACCCTAACCCTAACCAACGCAATGTCCCACTGACTTCACACCCCAGTCCAGGCACTTGTCTACTCGAGACCTCTCTGTACATACCCAACATGACCCATTTCGGTGACCATCAAAATCACTTCCGGTGCTCGACCAATCATGTTCAGAATTGCCTGAAACATATAGTGGTCAGGTTTCCTGGGGACCGCCCCCCCATACATATGACCATGTGGCACTTAGGCGATTTTTCACACTTCTCCATTCATTCCTATGGGGGATTTTGATTGGCCAATAACTTTTGATAGGAATGTCGCACAGACTTGGTTCCGGTCTCTATCGATCGGGCGTGGTCGATAATGGGGGGGTAGGCGGAGTCTCAACTAATGAGCACTTAAGGGGAAAAATGAGCCCCCCAAAAACTCTGAAAATACCCCTTTTTTGGCCATAACTTCCGGTGGGAGTGGCCTAGAGACTTGGTTCCGGTCTCAATCGAAAGCCCGTGGCCGATAATGGGGGGGTAGCCGGAATCTCAAGTCTCTCAGATGCTCACAGGAAAATGAGACGCGATTTCAAAAGTGGCACTTATCCCTTAACCTAACCCTAACCCTAACCCTAACCCTAACCCTAACCCTAACCCTAACCCTAACCCCTAACCCTAACCCTAACCCTAACCCTAACCCTAACCCTAACCCTAACCTAACCTAACCCTAACCCTAACCCTAACCCTAACCCTAACCCTAACCCTAACCCTAACCCCTAACCCTAACCCTAACCCTAACCCCTAACCCTAACCCTAACCCTAACCCTAACCCTAACCCTAACCCTAACCCTAACCCTAACCCTAACCCTAACCAAGCCTCATTATGGCCTAAACCTAACCCTGACCCTAACCCTAACCCTATTACCTTTGACCTAACCCTAAATTTGAATCCTAAACCCTAATCCTAACCCCCAATCCTATCCTAACCCCAATAGAAACCTTCTGTCCCCGAATATTGTCCCCTGAGGACCGACATCCCCAATCCGGGATACACATGCCGCATGGCCTATGACCTCCCATACGGCAAATTCAACATGCCTGGCACAATTTCCACATGGCCTATGATCCCCCATATGGCAAATTCAACATGTGAGGTACGCTTGAATCCGGGAAGAAGTGTGGAAAGAAGGAAGGAAAAGTGAGGGGAATTGGATGACGGGAAGGGATGAAAATATATGGGAATTTGGAATTTGGAATGGGAATGGGAAAACTGGAAGGAAGATTGGAAAGAAAAGAAAGATGCCTTGTAAGACTCCCAAATCGGGAGCATAGAGAGAAGGAATAAAGATGGGAATTTGGAGAAAAGAAAGAGGTGGGATACATGTAGAAAGCCAAAAACAATTGATTAAATACATTTTTATTAAATTAAACACAAATTATACTTACCTTGACATTAAAAATTACAATTTGGAAGCTAAAAAGGGAAAAGAAAGGGTTAAAAAACAATTTTACATGGGAATCTGGGCCAAAAACAGTGTAAAAGTCAAGGGACACGAAACATTCAATTCGACACGAAATTACGGAGGGCGGGTATAAATAGAGGGAAACCAAGGCAAGCAGCTCAGTTTGGCAGAGGCAGCGAAGGGGCAACATCTCCTCCTCCTCAAACAGGTCCAGGTGGCTAGCCTGAAGAAGTCCCAAACGAGGACGAAACGTCGCGAGCGCCACCTAGGGACCAAAAGAAATAAGGTTAACCAATAATTGGACATATTCAAAAGCCAAACCAAAAAAATGAAAAAAACAAAATAAAAAATGAAAAAAACAAAAACAACAAAAAAAATATAATTAATACTTGATATAACAAAGGCGAAATGACCAAGAAACGCTATTAAGCAAGATGGGGATGGGGACTGGCCATCCGCAGTGATTGGACCGTGCATCACCCGGGATTCATTCCCGGGTTCCTATATCCCACAACCTAACCAGCCAGTGCCTCCTGTGGACTCAATGGCCAGTTCCCCTCCCCATATATATGCTGTGCTAACCCCTATTTAACCCTAAACCTAACCCCAATCCTAACAAAGCCTGATTATGGCCTAACCTGAACCCTAGCCCTAACCCTAACCAAGCCTCATTATGGCCTAAACCTAACCCTGACCCTAACCCTAACCCTATTACCTTTGACCTAACCCTAAATTTGAATCCTAAACCCTAATCCTAACCCCCAATCCTATCCTAACCCCAATAGAAACCTTCTGTCCCCGAATATTGTCCCCTGAGGACCGACATCCCCAATCCGGGATACACATGCCGCATGGCCTATGACCTCCCATACGGCAAATTCAACATGCCTGGCACAATTTCCACATGGCCTATGATCCCCCATATGGCAAATTCAACATGTGAGGTACGCTTGAATCCGGGAAGAAGTGTGGAAAGAAGGAAGGAAAAGTGAGGGGAATTGGATGACGGGAAGGGATGAAAATATATGGGAATTTGGAATTTGGAATGGGAATGGGAAAACTGGAAGGAAGATTGGAAAGAAAAGAAAGATGCCTTGTAAGACTCCCAAATCGGGAGCATAGAGAGAAGGAATAAAGATGGGAATTTGGAGAAAAGAAAGAGGTGGGATACATGTAGAAAGCCAAAAACAATTGATTAAATACATTTTTATTAAATTAAACACAAATTATACTTACCTTGACATTAAAAATTACAATTTGGAAGCTAAAAAGGGAAAAGAAAGGGTTAAAAAACAATTTTACATGGGAATCTGGGCCAAAAACAGTGTAAAAGTCAAGGGACACGAAACATTCAATTCGACACGAAATTACGGAGGGCGGGTATAAATAGAGGGAAACCAAGGCAAGCAGCTCAGTTTGGCAGAGGCAGCGAAGGGGCAACATCTCCTCCTCCTCAAACAGGTCCAGGTGGCTAGCCTGAAGAAGTCCCAAACGAGGACGAAACGTCGCGAGCGCCACCTAGGGACCAAAAGAAATAAGGTTAACCAATAATTGGACATATTCAAAAGCCAAACCAAAAAAATGAAAAAAACAAAATAAAAAATGAAAAAAACAAAAACAACAAAAAAAATATAATTAATACTTGATATAACAAAGGCGAAATGACCAAGAAACGCTATTAAGCAAGATGGGGATGGGGACTGGCCATCCGCAGTGATTGGACCGTGCATCACCCGGGATTCATTCCCGGGTTCCTATATCCCACAACCTAACCAGCCAGTGCCTCCTGTGGACTCAATGGCCAGTTCCCCTCCCCATATATATGCTGTGCTAACCCCTATTTAACCCTAAACCTAACCCCAATCCTAACAAAGCCTGATTATGGCCTAACCTGAACCCTAGCCCTAACCCTAACCAAGCCTCATTATGGCCTAAACCTAACCCTGACCCTAACCCTAACCCTATTACCTTTGACCTAACCCTAAATTTGAATCCTAAACCCTAATCCTAACCCCCAATCCTATCCTAACCCCAATAGAAACCTTCTGTCCCCGAATATTGTCCCCTGAGGACCGACATCCCCAATCCGGGATACACATGCCGCATGGCCTATGACCTCCCATACGGCAAATTCAACATGCCTGGCACAATTTCCACATGGCCTATGATCCCCCATATGGCAAATTCAACATGTGAGGTACGCTTGAATCCGGGAAGAAGTGTGGAAAGAAGGAAGGAAAAGTGAGGGGAATTGGATGACGGGAAGGGATGAAAATATATGGGAATTTGGAATTTGGAATGGGAATGGGAAAACTGGAAGGAAGATTGGAAAGAAAAGAAAGATGCCTTGTAAGACTCCCAAATCGGGAGCATAGAGAGAAGGAATAAAGATGGGAATTTGGAGAAAAGAAAGAGGTGGGATACATGTAGAAAGCCAAAAACAATTGATTAAATACATTTTTATTAAATTAAACACAAATTATACTTACCTTGACATTAAAAATTACAATTTGGAAGCTAAAAAGGGAAAAGAAAGGGTTAAAAAACAATTTTACATGGGAATCTGGGCCAAAAACAGTGTAAAAGTCAAGGGACACGAAACATTCAATTCGACACGAAATTACGGAGGGCGGGTATAAATAGAGGGAAACCAAGGCAAGCAGCTCAGTTTGGCAGAGGCAGCGAAGGGGCAACATCTCCTCCTCCTCAAACAGGTCCAGGTGGCTAGCCTGAAGAAGTCCCAAACGAGGACGAAACGTCGCGAGCGCCACCTAGGGACCAAAAGAAATAAGGTTAACCAATAATTGGACATATTCAAAAGCCAAACCAAAAAAATGAAAAAAACAAAATAAAAAATGAAAAAAACAAAAACAACAAAAAAAATATAATTAATACTTGATATAACAAAGGCGAAATGACCAAGAAACGCTATTAAGCAAGATGGGGATGGGGACTGGCCATCCGCAGTGATTGGACCGTGCATCACCCGGGATTCATTCCCGGGTTCCTATATCCCACAACCTAACCAGCCAGTGCCTCCTGTGGACTCAATGGCCAGTTCCCCTCCCCATATATATGCTGTGCTAACCCCTATTTAACCCTAAACCTAACCCCAATCCTAACAAAGCCTGATTATGGCCTAACCTGAACCCTAGCCCTAACCCTAACCAAGCCTCATTATGGCCTAAACCTAACCCTGACCCTAACCCTAACCCTATTACCTTTGACCTAACCCTAAATTTGAATCCTAAACCCTAATCCTAACCCCCAATCCTATCCTAACCCCAATAGAAACCTTCTGTCCCCGAATATTGTCCCCTGAGGACCGACATCCCCAATCCGGGATACACATGCCGCATGGCCTATGACCTCCCATACGGCAAATTCAACATGCCTGGCACAATTTCCACATGGCCTATGATCCCCCATATGGCAAATTCAACATGTGAGGTACGCTTGAATCCGGGAAGAAGTGTGGAAAGAAGGAAGGAAAAGTGAGGGGAATTGGATGACGGGAAGGGATGAAAATATATGGGAATTTGGAATTTGGAATGGGAATGGGAAAACTGGAAGGAAGATTGGAAAGAAAAGAAAGATGCCTTGTAAGACTCCCAAATCGGGAGCATAGAGAGAAGGAATAAAGATGGGAATTTGGAGAAAAGAAAGAGGTGGGATACATGTAGAAAGCCAAAAACAATTGATTAAATACATTTTTATTAAATTAAACACAAATTATACTTACCTTGACATTAAAAATTACAATTTGGAAGCTAAAAAGGGAAAAGAAAGGGTTAAAAAACAATTTTACATGGGAATCTGGGCCAAAAACAGTGTAAAAGTCAAGGGACACGAAACATTCAATTCGACACGAAATTACGGAGGGCGGGTATAAATAGAGGGAAACCAAGGCAAGCAGCTCAGTTTGGCAGAGGCAGCGAAGGGGCAACATCTCCTCCTCCTCAAACAGGTCCAGGTGGCTAGCCTGAAGAAGTCCCAAACGAGGACGAAACGTCGCGAGCGCCACCTAGGGACCAAAAGAAATAAGGTTAACCAATAATTGGACATATTCAAAAGCCAAACCAAAAAAATGAAAAAAACAAAATAAAAAATGAAAAAAACAAAAACAACAAAAAAAATATAATTAATACTTGATATAACAAAGGCGAAATGACCAAGAAACGCTATTAAGCAAGATGGGGATGGGGACTGGCCATCCGCAGTGATTGGACCGTGCATCACCCGGGATTCATTCCCGGGTTCCTATATCCCACAACCTAACCCTAACCCTAACCCTAACCCTAACCCTAACCCTAACCCTAACCCTAACCCTAACCCTATCACCTTTGACCTAACCCTAAATTTGACTCCCAAACCCTAACCCTAACCCCCAATCCTATCCTAACCCCAATAGAGACCTTCTGTCCCCGAATATTGTCCCCTGAGGACCGACATCCCAATCCGGGATACACATGCCGCATGGCCTATGACCTCCCATATGGCAACTTCAACATGCTTGGCACTTTCCACATGGCCTATGACCCCACATATGGCAAATTAAACATGTGAGGTACGCTTGAATCCGGGATAGAAGTGTGGAAAAGAAGGAAGGAAAAGTGAGGGGAATTGGATGACGGGGAGGGATGAAAACCTATGGGAATTGGGAATTTGGAATAGGGACCGGGAATACTGGATGGAAGACTGAAGGAATAGAAAGAAGCCTTGTAAGACTCCCAAATCGGGAGCATAGAGAGATGGAATTAAGATGGGAATATCGGAGAAAGGAAAAAGGTGGGATACCTGTAGAAAGAAAAAAACACTAAATTAAATACATTTTTATTAAAATAAACACAAATAATACTTACCTTGGTATTAATAATTACAATTGGAATCTGAAAAGGGAAAAGAAAGGGTTAAAACACAATTTGAAATGGGAATATGGGCCAAAAACAACTAAATTCAAGGGACACGGAAAAAATTCAATTCGACACGAAATTTCGGAGGGAGGGTATAAATAGAGGGATACAATGCAAGCAGCTCAGTTTGGCAGAGGCAGCGAAGGAGCAACATCTCCTCCTCCTCAAACAGGTCCAGGTGGCTAGCCTGAAGAAGTCCCAAATGAGGACGAAACGTCGCGAGCGCCACCTAGGGACCAAATATAATATGGTTAACCAACAATTGGACATTTAAAAAGCCAAACCAAAAAAATGAAAAAAACAAAATAAAAAAAGAAAAAAACAAAAAGAACAAAAAAATATTATTAATACTTGATATAACAAAGGCGACTTGACTTTAACGCTACCAAGCAAGATGGGGAGGGGGACTGGCCATCCACAGTGATCGGACCGTGCATCACCCGGGATTCATTCCCGGGTTCCTATATCCCCCAACCTAACCAGCCAGTGCCTCCTGTGGACTCAATGGCCAGTTCTCCTCCCCATATATATGCTGTGCTAACCCCTATTTAGCCCTAAACCTAACCCCAATCCTACCCAAGCCTGATTATGGCCTAACCTGAACCCTAGCCCTAACCCTAACCAAGCCTGATTATGGCCTAAACCTAACCCTAACCCTAACCCTAACCCTATCACCTTTGACCTAACCCTAAATTTGACTCCCAAACCCTAACCCTAACCCCCAATCCTATCCTAACCCCAATAGAGACCTTCTGTCCCCGAATATTGTCCCCTGAGGACCGACATCCCAATCCGGGATACACATGCCGCATGGCCTATGACCTCCCATATGGCAACTTCAACATGCTTGGCACTTTCCACATGGCCTATGACCCCACATATGGCAAATTAAACATGTGAGGTACGCTTGAATCCGGGATAGAAGTGTGGAAAAGAAGGAAGGAAAAGTGAGGGGAATTGGATGACGGGGAGGGATGAAAACCTATGGGAATTGGGAATTTGGAATAGGGACCGGGAATACTGGATGGAAGACTGAAGGAATAGAAAGAAGCCTTGTAAGACTCCCAAATCGGGAGCATAGAGAGATGGAATTAAGATGGGAATATCGGAGAAAGGAAAAAGGTGGGATACCTGTAGAAAGAAAAAAACACTAAATTAAATACATTTTTATTAAAATAAACACAAATAATACTTACCTTGGTATTAATAATTACAATTGGAATCTGAAAAGGGAAAAGAAAGGGTTAAAACACAATTTGAAATGGGAATATGGGCCAAAAACAACTAAATTCAAGGGACACGGAAAAAATTCAATTCGACACGAAATTTCGGAGGGAGGGTATAAATAGAGGGATACAATGCAAGCAGCTCAGTTTGGCAGAGGCAGCGAAGGAGCAACATCTCCTCCTCCTCAAACAGGTCCAGGTGGCTAGCCTGAAGAAGTCCCAAATGAGGACGAAACGTCGCGAGCGCCACCTAGGGACCAAATATAATATGGTTAACCAACAATTGGACATTTAAAAAGCCAAACCAAAAAAATGAAAAAAACAAAATAAAAAAAGAAAAAAACAAAAAGAACAAAAAAATATTATTAATACTTGATATAACAAAGGCGACTTGACTTTAACGCTACCAAGCAAGATGGGGAGGGGGACTGGCCATCCACAGTGATCGGACCGTGCATCACCCGGGATTCATTCCCGGGTTCCTATATCCCCCAACCTAACCAGCCAGTGCCTCCTGTGGACTCAATGGCCAGTTCTCCTCCCCATATATATGCTGTGCTAACCCCTATTTAGCCCTAAACCTAACCCCAATCCTACCCAAGCCTGATTATGGCCTAACCTGAACCCTAGCCCTAACCCTAACCAAGCCTGATTATGGCCTAAACCTAACCCTAACCCTAACCCTAACCCTATCACCTTTGACCTAACCCTAAATTTGACTCCCAAACCCTAACCCTAACCCCCAATCCTATCCTAACCCCAATAGAGACCTTCTGTCCCCGAATATTGTCCCCTGAGGACCGACATCCCAATCCGGGATACACATGCCGCATGGCCTATGACCTCCCATATGGCAACTTCAACATGCTTGGCACTTTCCACATGGCCTATGACCCCACATATGGCAAATTAAACATGTGAGGTACGCTTGAATCCGGGATAGAAGTGTGGAAAAGAAGGAAGGAAAAGTGAGGGGAATTGGATGACGGGGAGGGATGAAAACCTATGGGAATTGGGAATTTGGAATAGGGACCGGGAATACTGGATGGAAGACTGAAGGAATAGAAAGAAGCCTTGTAAGACTCCCAAATCGGGAGCATAGAGAGATGGAATTAAGATGGGAATATCGGAGAAAGGAAAAAGGTGGGATACCTGTAGAAAGAAAAAAACACTAAATTAAATACATTTTTATTAAAATAAACACAAATAATACTTACCTTGGTATTAATAATTACAATTGGAATCTGAAAAGGGAAAAGAAAGGGTTAAAACACAATTTGAAATGGGAATATGGGCCAAAAACAACTAAATTCAAGGGACACGGAAAAAATTCAATTCGACACGAAATTTCGGAGGGAGGGTATAAATAGAGGGATACAATGCAAGCAGCTCAGTTTGGCAGAGGCAGCGAAGGAGCAACATCTCCTCCTCCTCAAACAGGTCCAGGTGGCTAGCCTGAAGAAGTCCCAAATGAGGACGAAACGTCGCGAGCGCCACCTAGGGACCAAATATAATATGGTTAACCAACAATTGGACATTTAAAAAGCCAAACCAAAAAAATGAAAAAAACAAAATAAAAAAAGAAAAAAACAAAAAGAACAAAAAAATATTATTAATACTTGATATAACAAAGGCGACTTGACTTTAACGCTACCAAGCAAGATGGGGAGGGGGACTGGCCATCCACAGTGATCGGACCGTGCATCACCCGGGATTCATTCCCGGGTTCCTATATCCCCCAACCTAACCAGCCAGTGCCTCCTGTGGACTCAATGGCCAGTTCTCCTCCCCATATATATGCTGTGCTAACCCCTATTTAGCCCTAAACCTAACCCCAATCCTACCCAAGCCTGATTATGGCCTAACCTGAACCCTAGCCCTAACCCTAACCAAGCCTGATTATGGCCTAAACCTAACCCTAACCCTAACCCTAACCCTATCACCTTTGACCTAACCCTAAATTTGACTCCCAAACCCTAACCCTAACCCCCAATCCTATCCTAACCCCAATAGAGACCTTCTGTCCCCGAATATTGTCCCCTGAGGACCGACATCCCAATCCGGGATACACATGCCGCATGGCCTATGACCTCCCATATGGCAACTTCAACATGCTTGGCACTTTCCACATGGCCTATGACCCCACATATGGCAAATTAAACATGTGAGGTACGCTTGAATCCGGGATAGAAGTGTGGAAAAGAAGGAAGGAAAAGTGAGGGGAATTGGATGACGGGGAGGGATGAAAACCTATGGGAATTGGGAATTTGGAATAGGGACCGGGAATACTGGATGGAAGACTGAAGGAATAGAAAGAAGCCTTGTAAGACTCCCAAATCGGGAGCATAGAGAGATGGAATTAAGATGGGAATATCGGAGAAAGGAAAAAGGTGGGATACCTGTAGAAAGAAAAAAACACTAAATTAAATACATTTTTATTAAAATAAACACAAATAATACTTACCTTGGTATTAATAATTACAATTGGAATCTGAAAAGGGAAAAGAAAGGGTTAAAACACAATTTGAAATGGGAATATGGGCCAAAAACAACTAAATTCAAGGGACACGGAAAAAATTCAATTCGACACGAAATTTCGGAGGGAGGGTATAAATAGAGGGATACAATGCAAGCAGCTCAGTTTGGCAGAGGCAGCGAAGGAGCAACATCTCCTCCTCCTCAAACAGGTCCAGGTGGCTAGCCTGAAGAAGTCCCAAATGAGGACGAAACGTCGCGAGCGCCACCTAGGGACCAAATATAATATGGTTAACCAACAATTGGACATTTAAAAAGCCAAACCAAAAAAATGAAAAAAACAAAATAAAAAAAGAAAAAAACAAAAAGAACAAAAAAATATTATTAATACTTGATATAACAAAGGCGACTTGACTTTAACGCTACCAAGCAAGATGGGGAGGGGGACTGGCCATCCACAGTGATCGGACCGTGCATCACCCGGGATTCATTCCCGGGTTCCTATATCCCCCAACCTAACCAGCCAGTGCCTCCTGTGGACTCAATGGCCAGTTCTCCTCCCCATATATATGCTGTGCTAACCCCTATTTAGCCCTAAACCTAACCCCAATCCTACCCAAGCCTGATTATGGCCTAACCTGAACCCTAGCCCTAACCCTAACCAAGCCTGATTATGGCCTAAACCTAACCCTAACCCTAACCCTAACCCTATCACCTTTGACCTAACCCTAAATTTGACTCCCAAACCCTAACCCTAACCCCCAATCCTATCCTAACCCCAATAGAGACCTTCTGTCCCCGAATATTGTCCCCTGAGGACCGACATCCCAATCCGGGATACACATGCCGCATGGCCTATGACCTCCCATATGGCAACTTCAACATGCTTGGCACTTTCCACATGGCCTATGACCCCACATATGGCAAATTAAACATGTGAGGTACGCTTGAATCCGGGATAGAAGTGTGGAAAAGAAGGAAGGAAAAGTGAGGGGAATTGGATGACGGGGAGGGATGAAAACCTATGGGAATTGGGAATTTGGAATAGGGACCGGGAATACTGGATGGAAGACTGAAGGAATAGAAAGAAGCCTTGTAAGACTCCCAAATCGGGAGCATAGAGAGATGGAATTAAGATGGGAATATCGGAGAAAGGAAAAAGGTGGGATACCTGTAGAAAGAAAAAAACACTAAATTAAATACATTTTTATTAAAATAAACACAAATAATACTTACCTTGGTATTAATAATTACAATTGGAATCTGAAAAGGGAAAAGAAAGGGTTAAAACACAATTTGAAATGGGAATATGGGCCAAAAACAACTAAATTCAAGGGACACGGAAAAAATTCAATTCGACACGAAATTTCGGAGGGAGGGTATAAATAGAGGGATACAATGCAAGCAGCTCAGTTTGGCAGAGGCAGCGAAGGAGCAACATCTCCTCCTCCTCAAACAGGTCCAGGTGGCTAGCCTGAAGAAGTCCCAAATGAGGACGAAACGTCGCGAGCGCCACCTAGGGACCAAATATAATATGGTTAACCAACAATTGGACATTTAAAAAGCCAAACCAAAAAAATGAAAAAAACAAAATAAAAAAAGAAAAAAACAAAAAGAACAAAAAAATATTATTAATACTTGATATAACAAAGGCGACTTGACTTTAACGCTACCAAGCAAGATGGGGAGGGGGACTGGCCATCCACAGTGATCGGACCGTGCATCACCCGGGATTCATTCCCGGGTTCCTATATCCCCCAACCTAACCAGCCAGTGCCTCCTGTGGACTCAATGGCCAGTTCTCCTCCCCATATATATGCTGTGCTAACCCCTATTTAGCCCTAAACCTAACCCCAATCCTACCCAAGCCTGATTATGGCCTAACCTGAACCCTAGCCCTAACCCTAACCAAGCCTGATTATGGCCTAAACCTAACCCTAACCCTAACCCTAACCCTATCACCTTTGACCTAACCCTAAATTTGACTCCCAAACCCTAACCCTAACCCCCAATCCTATCCTAACCCCAATAGAGACCTTCTGTCCCCGAATATTGTCCCCTGAGGACCGACATCCCAATCCGGGATACACATGCCGCATGGCCTATGACCTCCCATATGGCAACTTCAACATGCTTGGCACTTTCCACATGGCCTATGACCCCACATATGGCAAATTAAACATGTGAGGTACGCTTGAATCCGGGATAGAAGTGTGGAAAAGAAGGAAGGAAAAGTGAGGGGAATTGGATGACGGGGAGGGATGAAAACCTATGGGAATTGGGAATTTGGAATAGGGACCGGGAATACTGGATGGAAGACTGAAGGAATAGAAAGAAGCCTTGTAAGACTCCCAAATCGGGAGCATAGAGAGATGGAATTAAGATGGGAATATCGGAGAAAGGAAAAAGGTGGGATACCTGTAGAAAGAAAAAAACACTAAATTAAATACATTTTTATTAAAATAAACACAAATAATACTTACCTTGGTATTAATAATTACAATTGGAATCTGAAAAGGGAAAAGAAAGGGTTAAAACACAATTTGAAATGGGAATATGGGCCAAAAACAACTAAATTCAAGGGACACGGAAAAAATTCAATTCGACACGAAATTTCGGAGGGAGGGTATAAATAGAGGGATACAATGCAAGCAGCTCAGTTTGGCAGAGGCAGCGAAGGAGCAACATCTCCTCCTCCTCAAACAGGTCCAGGTGGCTAGCCTGAAGAAGTCCCAAATGAGGACGAAACGTCGCGAGCGCCACCTAGGGACCAAATATAATATGGTTAACCAACAATTGGACATTTAAAAAGCCAAACCAAAAAAATGAAAAAAACAAAATAAAAAAAGAAAAAAACAAAAAGAACAAAAAAATATTATTAATACTTGATATAACAAAGGCGACTTGACTTTAACGCTACCAAGCAAGATGGGGAGGGGGACTGGCCATCCACAGTGATCGGACCGTGCATCACCCGGGATTCATTCCCGGGTTCCTATATCCCCCAACCTAACCAGCCAGTGCCTCCTGTGGACTCAATGGCCAGTTCTCCTCCCCATATATATGCTGTGCTAACCCCTATTTAGCCCTAAA
Source organism: Scomber scombrus (assembly GCF_963691925.1). Lineage (NCBI taxonomy): Eukaryota > Metazoa > Chordata > Actinopteri > Scombriformes > Scombridae > Scomber > Scomber scombrus. The sequence goes on from NW_026910509.1 coordinate 58,931, forward strand.
CCTAACCCCAATCCTACCCAAGCCTGATTATGGCCTAACCTGAACCCTAGCCCTAACCCTAACCAAGCCTGATTATGGCCTAAACCTAACCCTAACCCTAACCCTAACCCTATCACCTTTGACCTAACCCTAAATTTGACTCCCAAACCCTAACCCTAACCCCCAATCCTATCCTAACCCCAATAGAGACCTTCTGTCCCCGAATATTGTCCCCTGAGGACCGACATCCCAATCCGGGATACACATGCCGCATGGCCTATGACCTCCCATATGGCAACTTCAACATGCTTGGCACTTTCCACATGGCCTATGACCCCACATATGGCAAATTAAACATGTGAGGTACGCTTGAATCCGGGATAGAAGTGTGGAAAAGAAGGAAGGAAAAGTGAGGGGAATTGGATGACGGGGAGGGATGAAAACCTATGGGAATTGGGAATTTGGAATAGGGACCGGGAATACTGGATGGAAGACTGAAGGAATAGAAAGAAGCCTTGTAAGACTCCCAAATCGGGAGCATAGAGAGATGGAATTAAGATGGGAATATCGGAGAAAGGAAAAAGGTGGGATACCTGTAGAAAGAAAAAAACACTAAATTAAATACATTTTTATTAAAATAAACACAAATAATACTTACCTTGGTATTAATAATTACAATTGGAATCTGAAAAGGGAAAAGAAAGGGTTAAAACACAATTTGAAATGGGAATATGGGCCAAAAACAACTAAATTCAAGGGACACGGAAAAAATTCAATTCGACACGAAATTTCGGAGGGAGGGTATAAATAGAGGGATACAATGCAAGCAGCTCAGTTTGGCAGAGGCAGCGAAGGAGCAACATCTCCTCCTCCTCAAACAGGTCCAGGTGGCTAGCCTGAAGAAGTCCCAAATGAGGACGAAACGTCGCGAGCGCCACCTAGGGACCAAATATAATATGGTTAACCAACAATTGGACATTTAAAAAGCCAAACCAAAAAAATGAAAAAAACAAAATAAAAAAAGAAAAAAACAAAAAGAACAAAAAAATATTATTAATACTTGATATAACAAAGGCGACTTGACTTTAACG
>NW_026910509.1:62500-90000 GCF_963691925.1 Scomber scombrus
GGAATTTGGAATGGGAATGGGAAAACTGGAAGGAAGATTGGAAAGAAAAGAAAGATGCCTTGTAAGACTCCCAAATCGGGAGCATAGAGAGAAGGAATAAAGATGGGAATTTGGAGAAAAGAAAGAGGTGGGATACATGTAGAAAGCCAAAAACAATTGATTAAATACATTTTTATTAAATTAAACACAAATTATACTTACCTTGACATTAAAAATTACAATTTGGAAGCTAAAAAGGGAAAAGAAAGGGTTAAAAAACAATTTTACATGGGAATCTGGGCCAAAAACAGTGTAAAAGTCAAGGGACACGAAACATTCAATTCGACACGAAATTACGGAGGGCGGGTATAAATAGAGGGAAACCAAGGCAAGCAGCTCAGTTTGGCAGAGGCAGCGAAGGGGCAACATCTCCTCCTCCTCAAACAGGTCCAGGTGGCTAGCCTGAAGAAGTCCCAAACGAGGACGAAACGTCGCGAGCGCCACCTAGGGACCAAAAGAAATAAGGTTAACCAATAATTGGACATATTCAAAAGCCAAACCAAAAAAATGAAAAAAACAAAATAAAAAATGAAAAAAACAAAAACAACAAAAAAAATATAATTAATACTTGATATAACAAAGGCGAAATGACCAAGAAACGCTATTAAGCAAGATGGGGATGGGGACTGGCCATCCGCAGTGATTGGACCGTGCATCACCCGGGATTCATTCCCGGGTTCCTATATCCCACAACCTAACCAGCCAGTGCCTCCTGTGGACTCAATGGCCAGTTCCCCTCCCCATATATATGCTGTGCTAACCCCTATTTAACCCTAAACCTAACCCCAATCCTAACAAAGCCTGATTATGGCCTAACCTGAACCCTAGCCCTAACCCTAACCAAGCCTCATTATGGCCTAAACCTAACCCTGACCCTAACCCTAACCCTATTACCTTTGACCTAACCCTAAATTTGAATCCTAAACCCTAATCCTAACCCCCAATCCTATCCTAACCCCAATAGAAACCTTCTGTCCCCGAATATTGTCCCCTGAGGACCGACATCCCCAATCCGGGATACACATGCCGCATGGCCTATGACCTCCCATACGGCAAATTCAACATGCCTGGCACAATTTCCACATGGCCTATGATCCCCCATATGGCAAATTCAACATGTGAGGTACGCTTGAATCCGGGAAGAAGTGTGGAAAGAAGGAAGGAAAAGTGAGGGGAATTGGATGACGGGAAGGGATGAAAATATATGGGAATTTGGAATTTGGAATGGGAATGGGAAAACTGGAAGGAAGATTGGAAAGAAAAGAAAGATGCCTTGTAAGACTCCCAAATCGGGAGCATAGAGAGAAGGAATAAAGATGGGAATTTGGAGAAAAGAAAGAGGTGGGATACATGTAGAAAGCCAAAAACAATTGATTAAATACATTTTTATTAAATTAAACACAAATTATACTTACCTTGACATTAAAAATTACAATTTGGAAGCTAAAAAGGGAAAAGAAAGGGTTAAAAAACAATTTTACATGGGAATCTGGGCCAAAAACAGTGTAAAAGTCAAGGGACACGAAACATTCAATTCGACACGAAATTACGGAGGGCGGGTATAAATAGAGGGAAACCAAGGCAAGCAGCTCAGTTTGGCAGAGGCAGCGAAGGGGCAACATCTCCTCCTCCTCAAACAGGTCCAGGTGGCTAGCCTGAAGAAGTCCCAAACGAGGACGAAACGTCGCGAGCGCCACCTAGGGACCAAAAGAAATAAGGTTAACCAATAATTGGACATATTCAAAAGCCAAACCAAAAAAATGAAAAAAACAAAATAAAAAATGAAAAAAACAAAAACAACAAAAAAAATATAATTAATACTTGATATAACAAAGGCGAAATGACCAAGAAACGCTATTAAGCAAGATGGGGATGGGGACTGGCCATCCGCAGTGATTGGACCGTGCATCACCCGGGATTCATTCCCGGGTTCCTATATCCCACAACCTAACCAGCCAGTGCCTCCTGTGGACTCAATGGCCAGTTCCCCTCCCCATATATATGCTGTGCTAACCCCTATTTAACCCTAAACCTAACCCCAATCCTAACAAAGCCTGATTATGGCCTAACCTGAACCCTAGCCCTAACCCTAACCAAGCCTCATTATGGCCTAAACCTAACCCTGACCCTAACCCTAACCCTATTACCTTTGACCTAACCCTAAATTTGAATCCTAAACCCTAATCCTAACCCCCAATCCTATCCTAACCCCAATAGAAACCTTCTGTCCCCGAATATTGTCCCCTGAGGACCGACATCCCCAATCCGGGATACACATGCCGCATGGCCTATGACCTCCCATACGGCAAATTCAACATGCCTGGCACAATTTCCACATGGCCTATGATCCCCCATATGGCAAATTCAACATGTGAGGTACGCTTGAATCCGGGAAGAAGTGTGGAAAGAAGGAAGGAAAAGTGAGGGGAATTGGATGACGGGAAGGGATGAAAATATATGGGAATTTGGAATTTGGAATGGGAATGGGAAAACTGGAAGGAAGATTGGAAAGAAAAGAAAGATGCCTTGTAAGACTCCCAAATCGGGAGCATAGAGAGAAGGAATAAAGATGGGAATTTGGAGAAAAGAAAGAGGTGGGATACATGTAGAAAGCCAAAAACAATTGATTAAATACATTTTTATTAAATTAAACACAAATTATACTTACCTTGACATTAAAAATTACAATTTGGAAGCTAAAAAGGGAAAAGAAAGGGTTAAAAAACAATTTTACATGGGAATCTGGGCCAAAAACAGTGTAAAAGTCAAGGGACACGAAACATTCAATTCGACACGAAATTACGGAGGGCGGGTATAAATAGAGGGAAACCAAGGCAAGCAGCTCAGTTTGGCAGAGGCAGCGAAGGGGCAACATCTCCTCCTCCTCAAACAGGTCCAGGTGGCTAGCCTGAAGAAGTCCCAAACGAGGACGAAACGTCGCGAGCGCCACCTAGGGACCAAAAGAAATAAGGTTAACCAATAATTGGACATATTCAAAAGCCAAACCAAAAAAATGAAAAAAACAAAATAAAAAATGAAAAAAACAAAAACAACAAAAAAAATATAATTAATACTTGATATAACAAAGGCGAAATGACCAAGAAACGCTATTAAGCAAGATGGGGATGGGGACTGGCCATCCGCAGTGATTGGACCGTGCATCACCCGGGATTCATTCCCGGGTTCCTATATCCCACAACCTAACCAGCCAGTGCCTCCTGTGGACTCAATGGCCAGTTCCCCTCCCCATATATATGCTGTGCTAACCCCTATTTAACCCTAAACCTAACCCCAATCCTAACAAAGCCTGATTATGGCCTAACCTGAACCCTAGCCCTAACCCTAACCAAGCCTCATTATGGCCTAAACCTAACCCTGACCCTAACCCTAACCCTATTACCTTTGACCTAACCCTAAATTTGAATCCTAAACCCTAATCCTAACCCCCAATCCTATCCTAACCCCAATAGAAACCTTCTGTCCCCGAATATTGTCCCCTGAGGACCGACATCCCCAATCCGGGATACACATGCCGCATGGCCTATGACCTCCCATACGGCAAATTCAACATGCCTGGCACAATTTCCACATGGCCTATGATCCCCCATATGGCAAATTCAACATGTGAGGTACGCTTGAATCCGGGAAGAAGTGTGGAAAGAAGGAAGGAAAAGTGAGGGGAATTGGATGACGGGAAGGGATGAAAATATATGGGAATTTGGAATTTGGAATGGGAATGGGAAAACTGGAAGGAAGATTGGAAAGAAAAGAAAGATGCCTTGTAAGACTCCCAAATCGGGAGCATAGAGAGAAGGAATAAAGATGGGAATTTGGAGAAAAGAAAGAGGTGGGATACATGTAGAAAGCCAAAAACAATTGATTAAATACATTTTTATTAAATTAAACACAAATTATACTTACCTTGACATTAAAAATTACAATTTGGAAGCTAAAAAGGGAAAAGAAAGGGTTAAAAAACAATTTTACATGGGAATCTGGGCCAAAAACAGTGTAAAAGTCAAGGGACACGAAACATTCAATTCGACACGAAATTACGGAGGGCGGGTATAAATAGAGGGAAACCAAGGCAAGCAGCTCAGTTTGGCAGAGGCAGCGAAGGGGCAACATCTCCTCCTCCTCAAACAGGTCCAGGTGGCTAGCCTGAAGAAGTCCCAAACGAGGACGAAACGTCGCGAGCGCCACCTAGGGACCAAAAGAAATAAGGTTAACCAATAATTGGACATATTCAAAAGCCAAACCAAAAAAATGAAAAAAACAAAATAAAAAATGAAAAAAACAAAAACAACAAAAAAAATATAATTAATACTTGATATAACAAAGGCGAAATGACCAAGAAACGCTATTAAGCAAGATGGGGATGGGGACTGGCCATCCGCAGTGATTGGACCGTGCATCACCCGGGATTCATTCCCGGGTTCCTATATCCCACAACCTAACCAGCCAGTGCCTCCTGTGGACTCAATGGCCAGTTCCCCTCCCCATATATATGCTGTGCTAACCCCTATTTAACCCTAAACCTAACCCCAATCCTAACAAAGCCTGATTATGGCCTAACCTGAACCCTAGCCCTAACCCTAACCAAGCCTCATTATGGCCTAAACCTAACCCTGACCCTAACCCTAACCCTATTACCTTTGACCTAACCCTAAATTTGAATCCTAAACCCTAATCCTAACCCCCAATCCTATCCTAACCCCAATAGAAACCTTCTGTCCCCGAATATTGTCCCCTGAGGACCGACATCCCCAATCCGGGATACACATGCCGCATGGCCTATGACCTCCCATACGGCAAATTCAACATGCCTGGCACAATTTCCACATGGCCTATGATCCCCCATATGGCAAATTCAACATGTGAGGTACGCTTGAATCCGGGAAGAAGTGTGGAAAGAAGGAAGGAAAAGTGAGGGGAATTGGATGACGGGAAGGGATGAAAATATATGGGAATTTGGAATTTGGAATGGGAATGGGAAAACTGGAAGGAAGATTGGAAAGAAAAGAAAGATGCCTTGTAAGACTCCCAAATCGGGAGCATAGAGAGAAGGAATAAAGATGGGAATTTGGAGAAAAGAAAGAGGTGGGATACATGTAGAAAGCCAAAAACAATTGATTAAATACATTTTTATTAAATTAAACACAAATTATACTTACCTTGACATTAAAAATTACAATTTGGAAGCTAAAAAGGGAAAAGAAAGGGTTAAAAAACAATTTTACATGGGAATCTGGGCCAAAAACAGTGTAAAAGTCAAGGGACACGAAACATTCAATTCGACACGAAATTACGGAGGGCGGGTATAAATAGAGGGAAACCAAGGCAAGCAGCTCAGTTTGGCAGAGGCAGCGAAGGGGCAACATCTCCTCCTCCTCAAACAGGTCCAGGTGGCTAGCCTGAAGAAGTCCCAAACGAGGACGAAACGTCGCGAGCGCCACCTAGGGACCAAAAGAAATAAGGTTAACCAATAATTGGACATATTCAAAAGCCAAACCAAAAAAATGAAAAAAACAAAATAAAAAATGAAAAAAACAAAAACAACAAAAAAAATATAATTAATACTTGATATAACAAAGGCGAAATGACCAAGAAACGCTATTAAGCAAGATGGGGATGGGGACTGGCCATCCGCAGTGATTGGACCGTGCATCACCCGGGATTCATTCCCGGGTTCCTATATCCCACAACCTAACCAGCCAGTGCCTCCTGTGGACTCAATGGCCAGTTCCCCTCCCCATATATATGCTGTGCTAACCCCTATTTAACCCTAAACCTAACCCCAATCCTAACAAAGCCTGATTATGGCCTAACCTGAACCCTAGCCCTAACCCTAACCAAGCCTCATTATGGCCTAAACCTAACCCTGACCCTAACCCTAACCCTATTACCTTTGACCTAACCCTAAATTTGAATCCTAAACCCTAATCCTAACCCCCAATCCTATCCTAACCCCAATAGAAACCTTCTGTCCCCGAATATTGTCCCCTGAGGACCGACATCCCCAATCCGGGATACACATGCCGCATGGCCTATGACCTCCCATACGGCAAATTCAACATGCCTGGCACAATTTCCACATGGCCTATGATCCCCCATATGGCAAATTCAACATGTGAGGTACGCTTGAATCCGGGAAGAAGTGTGGAAAGAAGGAAGGAAAAGTGAGGGGAATTGGATGACGGGAAGGGATGAAAATATATGGGAATTTGGAATTTGGAATGGGAATGGGAAAACTGGAAGGAAGATTGGAAAGAAAAGAAAGATGCCTTGTAAGACTCCCAAATCGGGAGCATAGAGAGAAGGAATAAAGATGGGAATTTGGAGAAAAGAAAGAGGTGGGATACATGTAGAAAGCCAAAAACAATTGATTAAATACATTTTTATTAAATTAAACACAAATTATACTTACCTTGACATTAAAAATTACAATTTGGAAGCTAAAAAGGGAAAAGAAAGGGTTAAAAAACAATTTTACATGGGAATCTGGGCCAAAAACAGTGTAAAAGTCAAGGGACACGAAACATTCAATTCGACACGAAATTACGGAGGGCGGGTATAAATAGAGGGAAACCAAGGCAAGCAGCTCAGTTTGGCAGAGGCAGCGAAGGGGCAACATCTCCTCCTCCTCAAACAGGTCCAGGTGGCTAGCCTGAAGAAGTCCCAAACGAGGACGAAACGTCGCGAGCGCCACCTAGGGACCAAAAGAAATAAGGTTAACCAATAATTGGACATATTCAAAAGCCAAACCAAAAAAATGAAAAAAACAAAATAAAAAATGAAAAAAACAAAAACAACAAAAAAAATATAATTAATACTTGATATAACAAAGGCGAAATGACCAAGAAACGCTATTAAGCAAGATGGGGATGGGGACTGGCCATCCGCAGTGATTGGACCGTGCATCACCCGGGATTCATTCCCGGGTTCCTATATCCCACAACCTAACCAGCCAGTGCCTCCTGTGGACTCAATGGCCAGTTCCCCTCCCCATATATATGCTGTGCTAACCCCTATTTAACCCTAAACCTAACCCCAATCCTAACAAAGCCTGATTATGGCCTAACCTGAACCCTAGCCCTAACCCTAACCAAGCCTCATTATGGCCTAAACCTAACCCTGACCCTAACCCTAACCCTATTACCTTTGACCTAACCCTAAATTTGAATCCTAAACCCTAATCCTAACCCCCAATCCTATCCTAACCCCAATAGAAACCTTCTGTCCCCGAATATTGTCCCCTGAGGACCGACATCCCCAATCCGGGATACACATGCCGCATGGCCTATGACCTCCCATACGGCAAATTCAACATGCCTGGCACAATTTCCACATGGCCTATGATCCCCCATATGGCAAATTCAACATGTGAGGTACGCTTGAATCCGGGAAGAAGTGTGGAAAGAAGGAAGGAAAAGTGAGGGGAATTGGATGACGGGAAGGGATGAAAATATATGGGAATTTGGAATTTGGAATGGGAATGGGAAAACTGGAAGGAAGATTGGAAAGAAAAGAAAGATGCCTTGTAAGACTCCCAAATCGGGAGCATAGAGAGAAGGAATAAAGATGGGAATTTGGAGAAAAGAAAGAGGTGGGATACATGTAGAAAGCCAAAAACAATTGATTAAATACATTTTTATTAAATTAAACACAAATTATACTTACCTTGACATTAAAAATTACAATTTGGAAGCTAAAAAGGGAAAAGAAAGGGTTAAAAAACAATTTTACATGGGAATCTGGGCCAAAAACAGTGTAAAAGTCAAGGGACACGAAACATTCAATTCGACACGAAATTACGGAGGGCGGGTATAAATAGAGGGAAACCAAGGCAAGCAGCTCAGTTTGGCAGAGGCAGCGAAGGGGCAACATCTCCTCCTCCTCAAACAGGTCCAGGTGGCTAGCCTGAAGAAGTCCCAAACGAGGACGAAACGTCGCGAGCGCCACCTAGGGACCAAAAGAAATAAGGTTAACCAATAATTGGACATATTCAAAAGCCAAACCAAAAAAATGAAAAAAACAAAATAAAAAATGAAAAAAACAAAAACAACAAAAAAAATATAATTAATACTTGATATAACAAAGGCGAAATGACCAAGAAACGCTATTAAGCAAGATGGGGATGGGGACTGGCCATCCGCAGTGATTGGACCGTGCATCACCCGGGATTCATTCCCGGGTTCCTATATCCCACAACCTAACCAGCCAGTGCCTCCTGTGGACTCAATGGCCAGTTCCCCTCCCCATATATATGCTGTGCTAACCCCTATTTAACCCTAAACCTAACCCCAATCCTAACAAAGCCTGATTATGGCCTAACCTGAACCCTAGCCCTAACCCTAACCAAGCCTCATTATGGCCTAAACCTAACCCTGACCCTAACCCTAACCCTATTACCTTTGACCTAACCCTAAATTTGAATCCTAAACCCTAATCCTAACCCCCAATCCTATCCTAACCCCAATAGAAACCTTCTGTCCCCGAATATTGTCCCCTGAGGACCGACATCCCCAATCCGGGATACACATGCCGCATGGCCTATGACCTCCCATACGGCAAATTCAACATGCCTGGCACAATTTCCACATGGCCTATGATCCCCCATATGGCAAATTCAACATGTGAGGTACGCTTGAATCCGGGAAGAAGTGTGGAAAGAAGGAAGGAAAAGTGAGGGGAATTGGATGACGGGAAGGGATGAAAATATATGGGAATTTGGAATTTGGAATGGGAATGGGAAAACTGGAAGGAAGATTGGAAAGAAAAGAAAGATGCCTTGTAAGACTCCCAAATCGGGAGCATAGAGAGAAGGAATAAAGATGGGAATTTGGAGAAAAGAAAGAGGTGGGATACATGTAGAAAGCCAAAAACAATTGATTAAATACATTTTTATTAAATTAAACACAAATTATACTTACCTTGACATTAAAAATTACAATTTGGAAGCTAAAAAGGGAAAAGAAAGGGTTAAAAAACAATTTTACATGGGAATCTGGGCCAAAAACAGTGTAAAAGTCAAGGGACACGAAACATTCAATTCGACACGAAATTACGGAGGGCGGGTATAAATAGAGGGAAACCAAGGCAAGCAGCTCAGTTTGGCAGAGGCAGCGAAGGGGCAACATCTCCTCCTCCTCAAACAGGTCCAGGTGGCTAGCCTGAAGAAGTCCCAAACGAGGACGAAACGTCGCGAGCGCCACCTAGGGACCAAAAGAAATAAGGTTAACCAATAATTGGACATATTCAAAAGCCAAACCAAAAAAATGAAAAAAACAAAATAAAAAATGAAAAAAACAAAAACAACAAAAAAAATATAATTAATACTTGATATAACAAAGGCGAAATGACCAAGAAACGCTATTAAGCAAGATGGGGATGGGGACTGGCCATCCGCAGTGATTGGACCGTGCATCACCCGGGATTCATTCCCGGGTTCCTATATCCCACAACCTAACCAGCCAGTGCCTCCTGTGGACTCAATGGCCAGTTCCCCTCCCCATATATATGCTGTGCTAACCCCTATTTAACCCTAAACCTAACCCCAATCCTAACAAAGCCTGATTATGGCCTAACCTGAACCCTAGCCCTAACCCTAACCAAGCCTCATTATGGCCTAAACCTAACCCTGACCCTAACCCTAACCCTATTACCTTTGACCTAACCCTAAATTTGAATCCTAAACCCTAATCCTAACCCCCAATCCTATCCTAACCCCAATAGAAACCTTCTGTCCCCGAATATTGTCCCCTGAGGACCGACATCCCCAATCCGGGATACACATGCCGCATGGCCTATGACCTCCCATACGGCAAATTCAACATGCCTGGCACAATTTCCACATGGCCTATGATCCCCCATATGGCAAATTCAACATGTGAGGTACGCTTGAATCCGGGAAGAAGTGTGGAAAGAAGGAAGGAAAAGTGAGGGGAATTGGATGACGGGAAGGGATGAAAATATATGGGAATTTGGAATTTGGAATGGGAATGGGAAAACTGGAAGGAAGATTGGAAAGAAAAGAAAGATGCCTTGTAAGACTCCCAAATCGGGAGCATAGAGAGAAGGAATAAAGATGGGAATTTGGAGAAAAGAAAGAGGTGGGATACATGTAGAAAGCCAAAAACAATTGATTAAATACATTTTTATTAAATTAAACACAAATTATACTTACCTTGACATTAAAAATTACAATTTGGAAGCTAAAAAGGGAAAAGAAAGGGTTAAAAAACAATTTTACATGGGAATCTGGGCCAAAAACAGTGTAAAAGTCAAGGGACACGAAACATTCAATTCGACACGAAATTACGGAGGGCGGGTATAAATAGAGGGAAACCAAGGCAAGCAGCTCAGTTTGGCAGAGGCAGCGAAGGGGCAACATCTCCTCCTCCTCAAACAGGTCCAGGTGGCTAGCCTGAAGAAGTCCCAAACGAGGACGAAACGTCGCGAGCGCCACCTAGGGACCAAAAGAAATAAGGTTAACCAATAATTGGACATATTCAAAAGCCAAACCAAAAAAATGAAAAAAACAAAATAAAAAATGAAAAAAACAAAAACAACAAAAAAAATATAATTAATACTTGATATAACAAAGGCGAAATGACCAAGAAACGCTATTAAGCAAGATGGGGATGGGGACTGGCCATCCGCAGTGATTGGACCGTGCATCACCCGGGATTCATTCCCGGGTTCCTATATCCCACAACCTAACCAGCCAGTGCCTCCTGTGGACTCAATGGCCAGTTCCCCTCCCCATATATATGCTGTGCTAACCCCTATTTAACCCTAAACCTAACCCCAATCCTAACAAAGCCTGATTATGGCCTAACCTGAACCCTAGCCCTAACCCTAACCAAGCCTCATTATGGCCTAAACCTAACCCTGACCCTAACCCTAACCCTATTACCTTTGACCTAACCCTAAATTTGAATCCTAAACCCTAATCCTAACCCCCAATCCTATCCTAACCCCAATAGAAACCTTCTGTCCCCGAATATTGTCCCCTGAGGACCGACATCCCCAATCCGGGATACACATGCCGCATGGCCTATGACCTCCCATACGGCAAATTCAACATGCCTGGCACAATTTCCACATGGCCTATGATCCCCCATATGGCAAATTCAACATGTGAGGTACGCTTGAATCCGGGAAGAAGTGTGGAAAGAAGGAAGGAAAAGTGAGGGGAATTGGATGACGGGAAGGGATGAAAATATATGGGAATTTGGAATTTGGAATGGGAATGGGAAAACTGGAAGGAAGATTGGAAAGAAAAGAAAGATGCCTTGTAAGACTCCCAAATCGGGAGCATAGAGAGAAGGAATAAAGATGGGAATTTGGAGAAAAGAAAGAGGTGGGATACATGTAGAAAGCCAAAAACAATTGATTAAATACATTTTTATTAAATTAAACACAAATTATACTTACCTTGACATTAAAAATTACAATTTGGAAGCTAAAAAGGGAAAAGAAAGGGTTAAAAAACAATTTTACATGGGAATCTGGGCCAAAAACAGTGTAAAAGTCAAGGGACACGAAACATTCAATTCGACACGAAATTACGGAGGGCGGGTATAAATAGAGGGAAACCAAGGCAAGCAGCTCAGTTTGGCAGAGGCAGCGAAGGGGCAACATCTCCTCCTCCTCAAACAGGTCCAGGTGGCTAGCCTGAAGAAGTCCCAAACGAGGACGAAACGTCGCGAGCGCCACCTAGGGACCAAAAGAAATAAGGTTAACCAATAATTGGACATATTCAAAAGCCAAACCAAAAAAATGAAAAAAACAAAATAAAAAATGAAAAAAACAAAAACAACAAAAAAAATATAATTAATACTTGATATAACAAAGGCGAAATGACCAAGAAACGCTATTAAGCAAGATGGGGATGGGGACTGGCCATCCGCAGTGATTGGACCGTGCATCACCCGGGATTCATTCCCGGGTTCCTATATCCCACAACCTAACCAGCCAGTGCCTCCTGTGGACTCAATGGCCAGTTCCCCTCCCCATATATATGCTGTGCTAACCCCTATTTAACCCTAAACCTAACCCCAATCCTAACAAAGCCTGATTATGGCCTAACCTGAACCCTAGCCCTAACCCTAACCAAGCCTCATTATGGCCTAAACCTAACCCTGACCCTAACCCTAACCCTATTACCTTTGACCTAACCCTAAATTTGAATCCTAAACCCTAATCCTAACCCCCAATCCTATCCTAACCCCAATAGAAACCTTCTGTCCCCGAATATTGTCCCCTGAGGACCGACATCCCCAATCCGGGATACACATGCCGCATGGCCTATGACCTCCCATACGGCAAATTCAACATGCCTGGCACAATTTCCACATGGCCTATGATCCCCCATATGGCAAATTCAACATGTGAGGTACGCTTGAATCCGGGAAGAAGTGTGGAAAGAAGGAAGGAAAAGTGAGGGGAATTGGATGACGGGAAGGGATGAAAATATATGGGAATTTGGAATTTGGAATGGGAATGGGAAAACTGGAAGGAAGATTGGAAAGAAAAGAAAGATGCCTTGTAAGACTCCCAAATCGGGAGCATAGAGAGAAGGAATAAAGATGGGAATTTGGAGAAAAGAAAGAGGTGGGATACATGTAGAAAGCCAAAAACAATTGATTAAATACATTTTTATTAAATTAAACACAAATTATACTTACCTTGACATTAAAAATTACAATTTGGAAGCTAAAAAGGGAAAAGAAAGGGTTAAAAAACAATTTTACATGGGAATCTGGGCCAAAAACAGTGTAAAAGTCAAGGGACACGAAACATTCAATTCGACACGAAATTACGGAGGGCGGGTATAAATAGAGGGAAACCAAGGCAAGCAGCTCAGTTTGGCAGAGGCAGCGAAGGGGCAACATCTCCTCCTCCTCAAACAGGTCCAGGTGGCTAGCCTGAAGAAGTCCCAAACGAGGACGAAACGTCGCGAGCGCCACCTAGGGACCAAAAGAAATAAGGTTAACCAATAATTGGACATATTCAAAAGCCAAACCAAAAAAATGAAAAAAACAAAATAAAAAATGAAAAAAACAAAAACAACAAAAAAAATATAATTAATACTTGATATAACAAAGGCGAAATGACCAAGAAACGCTATTAAGCAAGATGGGGATGGGGACTGGCCATCCGCAGTGATTGGACCGTGCATCACCCGGGATTCATTCCCGGGTTCCTATATCCCACAACCTAACCAGCCAGTGCCTCCTGTGGACTCAATGGCCAGTTCCCCTCCCCATATATATGCTGTGCTAACCCCTATTTAACCCTAAACCTAACCCCAATCCTAACAAAGCCTGATTATGGCCTAACCTGAACCCTAGCCCTAACCCTAACCAAGCCTCATTATGGCCTAAACCTAACCCTGACCCTAACCCTAACCCTATTACCTTTGACCTAACCCTAAATTTGAATCCTAAACCCTAATCCTAACCCCCAATCCTATCCTAACCCCAATAGAAACCTTCTGTCCCCGAATATTGTCCCCTGAGGACCGACATCCCCAATCCGGGATACACATGCCGCATGGCCTATGACCTCCCATACGGCAAATTCAACATGCCTGGCACAATTTCCACATGGCCTATGATCCCCCATATGGCAAATTCAACATGTGAGGTACGCTTGAATCCGGGAAGAAGTGTGGAAAGAAGGAAGGAAAAGTGAGGGGAATTGGATGACGGGAAGGGATGAAAATATATGGGAATTTGGAATTTGGAATGGGAATGGGAAAACTGGAAGGAAGATTGGAAAGAAAAGAAAGATGCCTTGTAAGACTCCCAAATCGGGAGCATAGAGAGAAGGAATAAAGATGGGAATTTGGAGAAAAGAAAGAGGTGGGATACATGTAGAAAGCCAAAAACAATTGATTAAATACATTTTTATTAAATTAAACACAAATTATACTTACCTTGACATTAAAAATTACAATTTGGAAGCTAAAAAGGGAAAAGAAAGGGTTAAAAAACAATTTTACATGGGAATCTGGGCCAAAAACAGTGTAAAAGTCAAGGGACACGAAACATTCAATTCGACACGAAATTACGGAGGGCGGGTATAAATAGAGGGAAACCAAGGCAAGCAGCTCAGTTTGGCAGAGGCAGCGAAGGGGCAACATCTCCTCCTCCTCAAACAGGTCCAGGTGGCTAGCCTGAAGAAGTCCCAAACGAGGACGAAACGTCGCGAGCGCCACCTAGGGACCAAAAGAAATAAGGTTAACCAATAATTGGACATATTCAAAAGCCAAACCAAAAAAATGAAAAAAACAAAATAAAAAATGAAAAAAACAAAAACAACAAAAAAAATATAATTAATACTTGATATAACAAAGGCGAAATGACCAAGAAACGCTATTAAGCAAGATGGGGATGGGGACTGGCCATCCGCAGTGATTGGACCGTGCATCACCCGGGATTCATTCCCGGGTTCCTATATCCCACAACCTAACCAGCCAGTGCCTCCTGTGGACTCAATGGCCAGTTCCCCTCCCCATATATATGCTGTGCTAACCCCTATTTAACCCTAAACCTAACCCCAATCCTAACAAAGCCTGATTATGGCCTAACCTGAACCCTAGCCCTAACCCTAACCAAGCCTCATTATGGCCTAAACCTAACCCTGACCCTAACCCTAACCCTATTACCTTTGACCTAACCCTAAATTTGAATCCTAAACCCTAATCCTAACCCCCAATCCTATCCTAACCCCAATAGAAACCTTCTGTCCCCGAATATTGTCCCCTGAGGACCGACATCCCCAATCCGGGATACACATGCCGCATGGCCTATGACCTCCCATACGGCAAATTCAACATGCCTGGCACAATTTCCACATGGCCTATGATCCCCCATATGGCAAATTCAACATGTGAGGTACGCTTGAATCCGGGAAGAAGTGTGGAAAGAAGGAAGGAAAAGTGAGGGGAATTGGATGACGGGAAGGGATGAAAATATATGGGAATTTGGAATTTGGAATGGGAATGGGAAAACTGGAAGGAAGATTGGAAAGAAAAGAAAGATGCCTTGTAAGACTCCCAAATCGGGAGCATAGAGAGAAGGAATAAAGATGGGAATTTGGAGAAAAGAAAGAGGTGGGATACATGTAGAAAGCCAAAAACAATTGATTAAATACATTTTTATTAAATTAAACACAAATTATACTTACCTTGACATTAAAAATTACAATTTGGAAGCTAAAAAGGGAAAAGAAAGGGTTAAAAAACAATTTTACATGGGAATCTGGGCCAAAAACAGTGTAAAAGTCAAGGGACACGAAACATTCAATTCGACACGAAATTACGGAGGGCGGGTATAAATAGAGGGAAACCAAGGCAAGCAGCTCAGTTTGGCAGAGGCAGCGAAGGGGCAACATCTCCTCCTCCTCAAACAGGTCCAGGTGGCTAGCCTGAAGAAGTCCCAAACGAGGACGAAACGTCGCGAGCGCCACCTAGGGACCAAAAGAAATAAGGTTAACCAATAATTGGACATATTCAAAAGCCAAACCAAAAAAATGAAAAAAACAAAATAAAAAATGAAAAAAACAAAAACAACAAAAAAAATATAATTAATACTTGATATAACAAAGGCGAAATGACCAAGAAACGCTATTAAGCAAGATGGGGATGGGGACTGGCCATCCGCAGTGATTGGACCGTGCATCACCCGGGATTCATTCCCGGGTTCCTATATCCCACAACCTAACCAGCCAGTGCCTCCTGTGGACTCAATGGCCAGTTCCCCTCCCCATATATATGCTGTGCTAACCCCTATTTAACCCTAAACCTAACCCCAATCCTAACAAAGCCTGATTATGGCCTAACCTGAACCCTAGCCCTAACCCTAACCAAGCCTCATTATGGCCTAAACCTAACCCTGACCCTAACCCTAACCCTATTACCTTTGACCTAACCCTAAATTTGAATCCTAAACCCTAATCCTAACCCCCAATCCTATCCTAACCCCAATAGAAACCTTCTGTCCCCGAATATTGTCCCCTGAGGACCGACATCCCCAATCCGGGATACACATGCCGCATGGCCTATGACCTCCCATACGGCAAATTCAACATGCCTGGCACAATTTCCACATGGCCTATGATCCCCCATATGGCAAATTCAACATGTGAGGTACGCTTGAATCCGGGAAGAAGTGTGGAAAGAAGGAAGGAAAAGTGAGGGGAATTGGATGACGGGAAGGGATGAAAATATATGGGAATTTGGAATTTGGAATGGGAATGGGAAAACTGGAAGGAAGATTGGAAAGAAAAGAAAGATGCCTTGTAAGACTCCCAAATCGGGAGCATAGAGAGAAGGAATAAAGATGGGAATTTGGAGAAAAGAAAGAGGTGGGATACATGTAGAAAGCCAAAAACAATTGATTAAATACATTTTTATTAAATTAAACACAAATTATACTTACCTTGACATTAAAAATTACAATTTGGAAGCTAAAAAGGGAAAAGAAAGGGTTAAAAAACAATTTTACATGGGAATCTGGGCCAAAAACAGTGTAAAAGTCAAGGGACACGAAACATTCAATTCGACACGAAATTACGGAGGGCGGGTATAAATAGAGGGAAACCAAGGCAAGCAGCTCAGTTTGGCAGAGGCAGCGAAGGGGCAACATCTCCTCCTCCTCAAACAGGTCCAGGTGGCTAGCCTGAAGAAGTCCCAAACGAGGACGAAACGTCGCGAGCGCCACCTAGGGACCAAAAGAAATAAGGTTAACCAATAATTGGACATATTCAAAAGCCAAACCAAAAAAATGAAAAAAACAAAATAAAAAATGAAAAAAACAAAAACAACAAAAAAAATATAATTAATACTTGATATAACAAAGGCGAAATGACCAAGAAACGCTATTAAGCAAGATGGGGATGGGGACTGGCCATCCGCAGTGATTGGACCGTGCATCACCCGGGATTCATTCCCGGGTTCCTATATCCCACAACCTAACCAGCCAGTGCCTCCTGTGGACTCAATGGCCAGTTCCCCTCCCCATATATATGCTGTGCTAACCCCTATTTAACCCTAAACCTAACCCCAATCCTAACAAAGCCTGATTATGGCCTAACCTGAACCCTAGCCCTAACCCTAACCAAGCCTCATTATGGCCTAAACCTAACCCTGACCCTAACCCTAACCCTATTACCTTTGACCTAACCCTAAATTTGAATCCTAAACCCTAATCCTAACCCCCAATCCTATCCTAACCCCAATAGAAACCTTCTGTCCCCGAATATTGTCCCCTGAGGACCGACATCCCCAATCCGGGATACACATGCCGCATGGCCTATGACCTCCCATACGGCAAATTCAACATGCCTGGCACAATTTCCACATGGCCTATGATCCCCCATATGGCAAATTCAACATGTGAGGTACGCTTGAATCCGGGAAGAAGTGTGGAAAGAAGGAAGGAAAAGTGAGGGGAATTGGATGACGGGAAGGGATGAAAATATATGGGAATTTGGAATTTGGAATGGGAATGGGAAAACTGGAAGGAAGATTGGAAAGAAAAGAAAGATGCCTTGTAAGACTCCCAAATCGGGAGCATAGAGAGAAGGAATAAAGATGGGAATTTGGAGAAAAGAAAGAGGTGGGATACATGTAGAAAGCCAAAAACAATTGATTAAATACATTTTTATTAAATTAAACACAAATTATACTTACCTTGACATTAAAAATTACAATTTGGAAGCTAAAAAGGGAAAAGAAAGGGTTAAAAAACAATTTTACATGGGAATCTGGGCCAAAAACAGTGTAAAAGTCAAGGGACACGAAACATTCAATTCGACACGAAATTACGGAGGGCGGGTATAAATAGAGGGAAACCAAGGCAAGCAGCTCAGTTTGGCAGAGGCAGCGAAGGGGCAACATCTCCTCCTCCTCAAACAGGTCCAGGTGGCTAGCCTGAAGAAGTCCCAAACGAGGACGAAACGTCGCGAGCGCCACCTAGGGACCAAAAGAAATAAGGTTAACCAATAATTGGACATATTCAAAAGCCAAACCAAAAAAATGAAAAAAACAAAATAAAAAATGAAAAAAACAAAAACAACAAAAAAAATATAATTAATACTTGATATAACAAAGGCGAAATGACCAAGAAACGCTATTAAGCAAGATGGGGATGGGGACTGGCCATCCGCAGTGATTGGACCGTGCATCACCCGGGATTCATTCCCGGGTTCCTATATCCCACAACCTAACCAGCCAGTGCCTCCTGTGGACTCAATGGCCAGTTCCCCTCCCCATATATATGCTGTGCTAACCCCTATTTAACCCTAAACCTAACCCCAATCCTAACAAAGCCTGATTATGGCCTAACCTGAACCCTAGCCCTAACCCTAACCAAGCCTCATTATGGCCTAAACCTAACCCTGACCCTAACCCTAACCCTATTACCTTTGACCTAACCCTAAATTTGAATCCTAAACCCTAATCCTAACCCCCAATCCTATCCTAACCCCAATAGAAACCTTCTGTCCCCGAATATTGTCCCCTGAGGACCGACATCCCCAATCCGGGATACACATGCCGCATGGCCTATGACCTCCCATACGGCAAATTCAACATGCCTGGCACAATTTCCACATGGCCTATGATCCCCCATATGGCAAATTCAACATGTGAGGTACGCTTGAATCCGGGAAGAAGTGTGGAAAGAAGGAAGGAAAAGTGAGGGGAATTGGATGACGGGAAGGGATGAAAATATATGGGAATTTGGAATTTGGAATGGGAATGGGAAAACTGGAAGGAAGATTGGAAAGAAAAGAAAGATGCCTTGTAAGACTCCCAAATCGGGAGCATAGAGAGAAGGAATAAAGATGGGAATTTGGAGAAAAGAAAGAGGTGGGATACATGTAGAAAGCCAAAAACAATTGATTAAATACATTTTTATTAAATTAAACACAAATTATACTTACCTTGACATTAAAAATTACAATTTGGAAGCTAAAAAGGGAAAAGAAAGGGTTAAAAAACAATTTTACATGGGAATCTGGGCCAAAAACAGTGTAAAAGTCAAGGGACACGAAACATTCAATTCGACACGAAATTACGGAGGGCGGGTATAAATAGAGGGAAACCAAGGCAAGCAGCTCAGTTTGGCAGAGGCAGCGAAGGGGCAACATCTCCTCCTCCTCAAACAGGTCCAGGTGGCTAGCCTGAAGAAGTCCCAAACGAGGACGAAACGTCGCGAGCGCCACCTAGGGACCAAAAGAAATAAGGTTAACCAATAATTGGACATATTCAAAAGCCAAACCAAAAAAATGAAAAAAACAAAATAAAAAATGAAAAAAACAAAAACAACAAAAAAAATATAATTAATACTTGATATAACAAAGGCGAAATGACCAAGAAACGCTATTAAGCAAGATGGGGATGGGGACTGGCCATCCGCAGTGATTGGACCGTGCATCACCCGGGATTCATTCCCGGGTTCCTATATCCCACAACCTAACCCTAACCCTAACCCTAACCCTAACCCTAACCCTAACCCTAACCCTAACCCTAACCCTATCACCTTTGACCTAACCCTAAATTTGACTCCCAAACCCTAACCCTAACCCCCAATCCTATCCTAACCCCAATAGAGACCTTCTGTCCCCGAATATTGTCCCCTGAGGACCGACATCCCAATCCGGGATACACATGCCGCATGGCCTATGACCTCCCATATGGCAACTTCAACATGCTTGGCACTTTCCACATGGCCTATGACCCCACATATGGCAAATTAAACATGTGAGGTACGCTTGAATCCGGGATAGAAGTGTGGAAAAGAAGGAAGGAAAAGTGAGGGGAATTGGATGACGGGGAGGGATGAAAACCTATGGGAATTGGGAATTTGGAATAGGGACCGGGAATACTGGATGGAAGACTGAAGGAATAGAAAGAAGCCTTGTAAGACTCCCAAATCGGGAGCATAGAGAGATGGAATTAAGATGGGAATATCGGAGAAAGGAAAAAGGTGGGATACCTGTAGAAAGAAAAAAACACTAAATTAAATACATTTTTATTAAAATAAACACAAATAATACTTACCTTGGTATTAATAATTACAATTGGAATCTGAAAAGGGAAAAGAAAGGGTTAAAACACAATTTGAAATGGGAATATGGGCCAAAAACAACTAAATTCAAGGGACACGGAAAAAATTCAATTCGACACGAAATTTCGGAGGGAGGGTATAAATAGAGGGATACAATGCAAGCAGCTCAGTTTGGCAGAGGCAGCGAAGGAGCAACATCTCCTCCTCCTCAAACAGGTCCAGGTGGCTAGCCTGAAGAAGTCCCAAATGAGGACGAAACGTCGCGAGCGCCACCTAGGGACCAAATATAATATGGTTAACCAACAATTGGACATTTAAAAAGCCAAACCAAAAAAATGAAAAAAACAAAATAAAAAAAGAAAAAAACAAAAAGAACAAAAAAATATTATTAATACTTGATATAACAAAGGCGACTTGACTTTAACGCTACCAAGCAAGATGGGGAGGGGGACTGGCCATCCACAGTGATCGGACCGTGCATCACCCGGGATTCATTCCCGGGTTCCTATATCCCCCAACCTAACCAGCCAGTGCCTCCTGTGGACTCAATGGCCAGTTCTCCTCCCCATATATATGCTGTGCTAACCCCTATTTAGCCCTAAACCTAACCCCAATCCTACCCAAGCCTGATTATGGCCTAACCTGAACCCTAGCCCTAACCCTAACCAAGCCTGATTATGGCCTAAACCTAACCCTAACCCTAACCCTAACCCTATCACCTTTGACCTAACCCTAAATTTGACTCCCAAACCCTAACCCTAACCCCCAATCCTATCCTAACCCCAATAGAGACCTTCTGTCCCCGAATATTGTCCCCTGAGGACCGACATCCCAATCCGGGATACACATGCCGCATGGCCTATGACCTCCCATATGGCAACTTCAACATGCTTGGCACTTTCCACATGGCCTATGACCCCACATATGGCAAATTAAACATGTGAGGTACGCTTGAATCCGGGATAGAAGTGTGGAAAAGAAGGAAGGAAAAGTGAGGGGAATTGGATGACGGGGAGGGATGAAAACCTATGGGAATTGGGAATTTGGAATAGGGACCGGGAATACTGGATGGAAGACTGAAGGAATAGAAAGAAGCCTTGTAAGACTCCCAAATCGGGAGCATAGAGAGATGGAATTAAGATGGGAATATCGGAGAAAGGAAAAAGGTGGGATACCTGTAGAAAGAAAAAAACACTAAATTAAATACATTTTTATTAAAATAAACACAAATAATACTTACCTTGGTATTAATAATTACAATTGGAATCTGAAAAGGGAAAAGAAAGGGTTAAAACACAATTTGAAATGGGAATATGGGCCAAAAACAACTAAATTCAAGGGACACGGAAAAAATTCAATTCGACACGAAATTTCGGAGGGAGGGTATAAATAGAGGGATACAATGCAAGCAGCTCAGTTTGGCAGAGGCAGCGAAGGAGCAACATCTCCTCCTCCTCAAACAGGTCCAGGTGGCTAGCCTGAAGAAGTCCCAAATGAGGACGAAACGTCGCGAGCGCCACCTAGGGACCAAATATAATATGGTTAACCAACAATTGGACATTTAAAAAGCCAAACCAAAAAAATGAAAAAAACAAAATAAAAAAAGAAAAAAACAAAAAGAACAAAAAAATATTATTAATACTTGATATAACAAAGGCGACTTGACTTTAACGCTACCAAGCAAGATGGGGAGGGGGACTGGCCATCCACAGTGATCGGACCGTGCATCACCCGGGATTCATTCCCGGGTTCCTATATCCCCCAACCTAACCAGCCAGTGCCTCCTGTGGACTCAATGGCCAGTTCTCCTCCCCATATATATGCTGTGCTAACCCCTATTTAGCCCTAAACCTAACCCCAATCCTACCCAAGCCTGATTATGGCCTAACCTGAACCCTAGCCCTAACCCTAACCAAGCCTGATTATGGCCTAAACCTAACCCTAACCCTAACCCTAACCCTATCACCTTTGACCTAACCCTAAATTTGACTCCCAAACCCTAACCCTAACCCCCAATCCTATCCTAACCCCAATAGAGACCTTCTGTCCCCGAATATTGTCCCCTGAGGACCGACATCCCAATCCGGGATACACATGCCGCATGGCCTATGACCTCCCATATGGCAACTTCAACATGCTTGGCACTTTCCACATGGCCTATGACCCCACATATGGCAAATTAAACATGTGAGGTACGCTTGAATCCGGGATAGAAGTGTGGAAAAGAAGGAAGGAAAAGTGAGGGGAATTGGATGACGGGGAGGGATGAAAACCTATGGGAATTGGGAATTTGGAATAGGGACCGGGAATACTGGATGGAAGACTGAAGGAATAGAAAGAAGCCTTGTAAGACTCCCAAATCGGGAGCATAGAGAGATGGAATTAAGATGGGAATATCGGAGAAAGGAAAAAGGTGGGATACCTGTAGAAAGAAAAAAACACTAAATTAAATACATTTTTATTAAAATAAACACAAATAATACTTACCTTGGTATTAATAATTACAATTGGAATCTGAAAAGGGAAAAGAAAGGGTTAAAACACAATTTGAAATGGGAATATGGGCCAAAAACAACTAAATTCAAGGGACACGGAAAAAATTCAATTCGACACGAAATTTCGGAGGGAGGGTATAAATAGAGGGATACAATGCAAGCAGCTCAGTTTGGCAGAGGCAGCGAAGGAGCAACATCTCCTCCTCCTCAAACAGGTCCAGGTGGCTAGCCTGAAGAAGTCCCAAATGAGGACGAAACGTCGCGAGCGCCACCTAGGGACCAAATATAATATGGTTAACCAACAATTGGACATTTAAAAAGCCAAACCAAAAAAATGAAAAAAACAAAATAAAAAAAGAAAAAAACAAAAAGAACAAAAAAATATTATTAATACTTGATATAACAAAGGCGACTTGACTTTAACGCTACCAAGCAAGATGGGGAGGGGGACTGGCCATCCACAGTGATCGGACCGTGCATCACCCGGGATTCATTCCCGGGTTCCTATATCCCCCAACCTAACCAGCCAGTGCCTCCTGTGGACTCAATGGCCAGTTCTCCTCCCCATATATATGCTGTGCTAACCCCTATTTAGCCCTAAACCTAACCCCAATCCTACCCAAGCCTGATTATGGCCTAACCTGAACCCTAGCCCTAACCCTAACCAAGCCTGATTATGGCCTAAACCTAACCCTAACCCTAACCCTAACCCTATCACCTTTGACCTAACCCTAAATTTGACTCCCAAACCCTAACCCTAACCCCCAATCCTATCCTAACCCCAATAGAGACCTTCTGTCCCCGAATATTGTCCCCTGAGGACCGACATCCCAATCCGGGATACACATGCCGCATGGCCTATGACCTCCCATATGGCAACTTCAACATGCTTGGCACTTTCCACATGGCCTATGACCCCACATATGGCAAATTAAACATGTGAGGTACGCTTGAATCCGGGATAGAAGTGTGGAAAAGAAGGAAGGAAAAGTGAGGGGAATTGGATGACGGGGAGGGATGAAAACCTATGGGAATTGGGAATTTGGAATAGGGACCGGGAATACTGGATGGAAGACTGAAGGAATAGAAAGAAGCCTTGTAAGACTCCCAAATCGGGAGCATAGAGAGATGGAATTAAGATGGGAATATCGGAGAAAGGAAAAAGGTGGGATACCTGTAGAAAGAAAAAAACACTAAATTAAATACATTTTTATTAAAATAAACACAAATAATACTTACCTTGGTATTAATAATTACAATTGGAATCTGAAAAGGGAAAAGAAAGGGTTAAAACACAATTTGAAATGGGAATATGGGCCAAAAACAACTAAATTCAAGGGACACGGAAAAAATTCAATTCGACACGAAATTTCGGAGGGAGGGTATAAATAGAGGGATACAATGCAAGCAGCTCAGTTTGGCAGAGGCAGCGAAGGAGCAACATCTCCTCCTCCTCAAACAGGTCCAGGTGGCTAGCCTGAAGAAGTCCCAAATGAGGACGAAACGTCGCGAGCGCCACCTAGGGACCAAATATAATATGGTTAACCAACAATTGGACATTTAAAAAGCCAAACCAAAAAAATGAAAAAAACAAAATAAAAAAAGAAAAAAACAAAAAGAACAAAAAAATATTATTAATACTTGATATAACAAAGGCGACTTGACTTTAACGCTACCAAGCAAGATGGGGAGGGGGACTGGCCATCCACAGTGATCGGACCGTGCATCACCCGGGATTCATTCCCGGGTTCCTATATCCCCCAACCTAACCAGCCAGTGCCTCCTGTGGACTCAATGGCCAGTTCTCCTCCCCATATATATGCTGTGCTAACCCCTATTTAGCCCTAAACCTAACCCCAATCCTACCCAAGCCTGATTATGGCCTAACCTGAACCCTAGCCCTAACCCTAACCAAGCCTGATTATGGCCTAAACCTAACCCTAACCCTAACCCTAACCCTATCACCTTTGACCTAACCCTAAATTTGACTCCCAAACCCTAACCCTAACCCCCAATCCTATCCTAACCCCAATAGAGACCTTCTGTCCCCGAATATTGTCCCCTGAGGACCGACATCCCAATCCGGGATACACATGCCGCATGGCCTATGACCTCCCATATGGCAACTTCAACATGCTTGGCACTTTCCACATGGCCTATGACCCCACATATGGCAAATTAAACATGTGAGGTACGCTTGAATCCGGGATAGAAGTGTGGAAAAGAAGGAAGGAAAAGTGAGGGGAATTGGATGACGGGGAGGGATGAAAACCTATGGGAATTGGGAATTTGGAATAGGGACCGGGAATACTGGATGGAAGACTGAAGGAATAGAAAGAAGCCTTGTAAGACTCCCAAATCGGGAGCATAGAGAGATGGAATTAAGATGGGAATATCGGAGAAAGGAAAAAGGTGGGATACCTGTAGAAAGAAAAAAACACTAAATTAAATACATTTTTATTAAAATAAACACAAATAATACTTACCTTGGTATTAATAATTACAATTGGAATCTGAAAAGGGAAAAGAAAGGGTTAAAACACAATTTGAAATGGGAATATGGGCCAAAAACAACTAAATTCAAGGGACACGGAAAAAATTCAATTCGACACGAAATTTCGGAGGGAGGGTATAAATAGAGGGATACAATGCAAGCAGCTCAGTTTGGCAGAGGCAGCGAAGGAGCAACATCTCCTCCTCCTCAAACAGGTCCAGGTGGCTAGCCTGAAGAAGTCCCAAATGAGGACGAAACGTCGCGAGCGCCACCTAGGGACCAAATATAATATGGTTAACCAACAATTGGACATTTAAAAAGCCAAACCAAAAAAATGAAAAAAACAAAATAAAAAAAGAAAAAAACAAAAAGAACAAAAAAATATTATTAATACTTGATATAACAAAGGCGACTTGACTTTAACGCTACCAAGCAAGATGGGGAGGGGGACTGGCCATCCACAGTGATCGGACCGTGCATCACCCGGGATTCATTCCCGGGTTCCTATATCCCCCAACCTAACCAGCCAGTGCCTCCTGTGGACTCAATGGCCAGTTCTCCTCCCCATATATATGCTGTGCTAACCCCTATTTAGCCCTAAACCTAACCCCAATCCTACCCAAGCCTGATTATGGCCTAACCTGAACCCTAGCCCTAACCCTAACCAAGCCTGATTATGGCCTAAACCTAACCCTAACCCTAACCCTAACCCTATCACCTTTGACCTAACCCTAAATTTGACTCCCAAACCCTAACCCTAACCCCCAATCCTATCCTAACCCCAATAGAGACCTTCTGTCCCCGAATATTGTCCCCTGAGGACCGACATCCCAATCCGGGATACACATGCCGCATGGCCTATGACCTCCCATATGGCAACTTCAACATGCTTGGCACTTTCCACATGGCCTATGACCCCACATATGGCAAATTAAACATGTGAGGTACGCTTGAATCCGGGATAGAAGTGTGGAAAAGAAGGAAGGAAAAGTGAGGGGAATTGGATGACGGGGAGGGATGAAAACCTATGGGAATTGGGAATTTGGAATAGGGACCGGGAATACTGGATGGAAGACTGAAGGAATAGAAAGAAGCCTTGTAAGACTCCCAAATCGGGAGCATAGAGAGATGGAATTAAGATGGGAATATCGGAGAAAGGAAAAAGGTGGGATACCTGTAGAAAGAAAAAAACACTAAATTAAATACATTTTTATTAAAATAAACACAAATAATACTTACCTTGGTATTAATAATTACAATTGGAATCTGAAAAGGGAAAAGAAAGGGTTAAAACACAATTTGAAATGGGAATATGGGCCAAAAACAACTAAATTCAAGGGACACGGAAAAAATTCAATTCGACACGAAATTTCGGAGGGAGGGTATAAATAGAGGGATACAATGCAAGCAGCTCAGTTTGGCAGAGGCAGCGAAGGAGCAACATCTCCTCCTCCTCAAACAGGTCCAGGTGGCTAGCCTGAAGAAGTCCCAAATGAGGACGAAACGTCGCGAGCGCCACCTAGGGACCAAATATAATATGGTTAACCAACAATTGGACATTTAAAAAGCCAAACCAAAAAAATGAAAAAAACAAAATAAAAAAAGAAAAAAACAAAAAGAACAAAAAAATATTATTAATACTTGATATAACAAAGGCGACTTGACTTTAACGCTACCAAGCAAGATGGGGAGGGGGACTGGCCATCCACAGTGATCGGACCGTGCATCACCCGGGATTCATTCCCGGGTTCCTATATCCCCCAACCTAACCAGCCAGTGCCTCCTGTGGACTCAATGGCCAGTTCTCCTCCCCATATATATGCTGTGCTAACCCCTATTTAGCCCTAAACCTAACCCCAATCCTACCCAAGCCTGATTATGGCCTAACCTGAACCCTAGCCCTAACCCTAACCAAGCCTGATTATGGCCTAAACCTAACCCTAACCCTAACCCTAACCCTATCACCTTTGACCTAACCCTAAATTTGACTCCCAAACCCTAACCCTAACCCCCAATCCTATCCTAACCCCAATAGAGACCTTCTGTCCCCGAATATTGTCCCCTGAGGACCGACATCCCAATCCGGGATACACATGCCGCATGGCCTATGACCTCCCATATGGCAACTTCAACATGCTTGGCACTTTCCACATGGCCTATGACCCCACATATGGCAAATTAAACATGTGAGGTACGCTTGAATCCGGGATAGAAGTGTGGAAAAGAAGGAAGGAAAAGTGAGGGGAATTGGATGACGGGGAGGGATGAAAACCTATGGGAATTGGGAATTTGGAATAGGGACCGGGAATACTGGATG
The DNA here is from genome assembly GCF_963691925.1 of Scomber scombrus. Classification (NCBI taxonomy): domain Eukaryota; kingdom Metazoa; phylum Chordata; class Actinopteri; order Scombriformes; family Scombridae; genus Scomber; species Scomber scombrus. The sequence continues at coordinate 89,930 of NW_026910509.1, forward strand.
GAAGACTGAAGGAATAGAAAGAAGCCTTGTAAGACTCCCAAATCGGGAGCATAGAGAGATGGAATTAAGAT
>NW_026910509.1:95000-155399 GCF_963691925.1 Scomber scombrus
TTTCCACATGGCCTATGATCCGACATATGGCAAATTCAACATGTGAGGTACGCTTGAATCCGGGAAGAAGTGTGGAAAGAAGGAAGGAAAAGTGAGGGGAATTGGATGACGGGAAGGGATGAAAATATATGGGAATTTGGAATTTGGAATGGGAATGGGAAAACTGGAAGGAAGATTGGAAAGAAAAGAAAGATGCCTTGTAAGACTCCCAAATCGGGAGCATAGAGAGAAGGAATAAAGATGGGAATTTGGAGAAAAGAAAAAGGTGGGATACATGAAGAAAGCTAAAAACAATTGATTAAATACATTTTTATTAAATTAAACACAAACAATACTTACCTTGACATTAAAAATTACAATTTGGAAGCTAAAAAGGGAAAAGAAAGGGTTAAAAAACAATTTTACATGGGAATCTGGGCCAAAAACAGTGTAAAAGTCAAGGGACACGAAACATTCAATTCGACACGAAATTACGGAGGGCGGGTATAAATAGAGGGAAATCAACACAAGCAGTTCAGTTTGGCAGAGGCAGCGAAGGGGCAACATCTCCTCCTCCTCAAACAGGTCCAGGTGGCTAGCCTGAAGAAGTCCCAAACGAGGACGAAACGTCGCGAGCGCCACCTAGGGACCAAAATAAATATGGTTAACCAAATTGGACATTCTAAAAGCCAAACCAAAAAAATGAAAAAAAACAAAATAAAAAAAGAAAAAAACAAAAACAACAAAAAAATATATTAATACTTGATATAACAAAGGCGATATGACCGTAAAACGCTAATAAGCAAGATGGGGATGGGGACTGGCCATCCGCAGTGATTGGACCGTGCATCACCCGGGATTCATTCCCGGGTTCCTATATCCCACAACCTAACCCTAACCCTAACCCTAACCCTAACCCTAACCAACGCAATGTCCCACTGACTTCACACCCCAGTCCAGGCACTTGTCTACTCGAGACCTCTCTGTACATACCCAACATGACCCATTTCGGTGACCATCAAAATCACTTCCGGTGCTCGACCAATCATGTTCAGAATTGCCTGAAACATATAGTGGTCAGGTTTCCTGGGGACCGCCCCCCCATACATATGACCATGTGGCACTTAGGCGATTTTTCACACTTCTCCATTCATTCCTATGGGGGATTTTGATTGGCCAATAACTTTTGATAGGAATGTCGCACAGACTTGGTTCCGGTCTCTATCGATCGGGCGTGGTCGATAATGGGGGGGTAGGCGGAGTCTCAACTAATGAGCACTTAAGGGGAAAAATGAGCCCCCCAAAAACTCTGAAAATACCCCTTTTTTGGCCATAACTTCCGGTGGGAGTGGCCTAGAGACTTGGTTCCGGTCTCAATCGAAAGCCCGTGGCCGATAATGGGGGGGTAGCCGGAATCTCAAGTCTCTCAGATGCTCACAGGAAAATGAGACGCGATTTCAAAAGTGGCACTTATCCCTTAACCTAACCCTAACCCTAACCCTAACCCTAACCCTAAACCCTAACCCTAACCCTAACCCTAACCCTAACCCTAACCAACGCAATGTCCCACTGACTTCACACCCCAGTCCAGGCACTTGTCTACTCGAGACCTCTCTGTACATACCCAACATGACCCATTTCGGTGACCATCAAAATCACTTCCGGTGCTCGACCAATCATGTTCAGAATTGCCTGAAACATATAGTGGTCAGGTTTCCTGGGGACCGCCCCCCCATACATATGACCATGTGGCACTTAGGCGATTTTTCACACTTCTCCATTCATTCCTATGGGGGATTTTGATTGGCCAATAACTTTTGATAGGAATGTCGCACAGACTTGGTTCCGGTCTCTATCGATCGGGCGTGGTCGATAATGGGGGGGTAGGCGGAGTCTCAACTAATGAGCACTTAAGGGGAAAAATGAGCCCCCCAAAAACTCTGAAAATACCCCTTTTTTGGCCATAACTTCCGGTGGGAGTGGCCTAGAGACTTGGTTCCGGTCTCAATCGAAAGCCCGTGGCCGATAATGGGGGGGTAGCCGGAATCTCAAGTCTCTCAGATGCTCACAGGAAAATGAGACGCGATTTCAAAAGTGGCACTTATCCCTTAACCTAACCCTAACCCTAACCCTAAACCCTAACCCTAACCCTAACCCTAACCCTAACCAACGCAATGTCCCACTGACTTCACACCCCAGTCCAGGCACTTGTCTACTCGAGACCTCTCTGTACATACCCAACATGACCCATTTCGGTGACCATCAAAATCACTTCCGGTGCTCGACCAATCATGTTCAGAATTGCCTGAAACATATAGTGGTCAGGTTTCCTGGGGACCGCCCCCCCATACATATGACCATGTGGCACTTAGGCGATTTTTCACACTTCTCCATTCATTCCTATGGGGGATTTTGATTGGCCAATAACTTTTGATAGGAATGTCGCACAGACTTGGTTCCGGTCTCTATCGATCGGGCGTGGTCGATAATGGGGGGGTAGGCGGAGTCTCAACTAATGAGCACTTAAGGGGAAAAATGAGCCCCCCAAAAACTCTGAAAATACCCCTTTTTTGGCCATAACTTCCGGTGGGAGTGGCCTAGAGACTTGGTTCCGGTCTCAATCGAAAGCCCGTGGCCGATAATGGGGGGGTAGCCGGAATCTCAAGTCTCTCAGATGCTCACAGGAAAATGAGACGCGATTTCAAAAGTGGCACTTATCCCTAACCCTAACCCTAACCCTAACCCTAACCCTAAACCCTAAACCCTAACCCTAACCCTAACCCTAACCAACGCAATGTCCCACTGACTTCACACCCCAGTCCAGGCACTTGTCTACTCGAGACCTCTCTGTACATACCCAACATGACCCATTTCGGTGACCATCAAAATCACTTCCGGTGCTCGACCAATCATGTTCAGAATTGCCTGAAACATATAGTGGTCAGGTTTCCTGGGGACCGCCCCCCCATACATATGACCATGTGGCACTTAGGCGATTTTTCACACTTCTCCATTCATTCCTATGGGGGATTTTGATTGGCCAATAACTTTTGATAGGAATGTCGCACAGACTTGGTTCCGGTCTCTATCGATCGGGCGTGGTCGATAATGGGGGGGTAGGCGGAGTCTCAACTAATGAGCACTTAAGGGGAAAAATGAGCCCCCCAAAAACTCTGAAAATACCCCTTTTTTGGCCATAACTTCCGGTGGGAGTGGCCTAGAGACTTGGTTCCGGTCTCAATCGAAAGCCCGTGGCCGATAATGGGGGGGTAGCCGGAATCTCAAGTCTCTCAGATGCTCACAGGAAAATGAGACGCGATTTCAAAAGTGGCACTTATCCCTTAACCTAACCCTAACCCTAACCCTAACCCTAACCCTAACCCTAACCCTAAACCCTAACCCTAACCCTAACCCTAACCCTAACCAACGCAATGTCCCACTGACTTCACACCCCAGTCCAGGCACTTGTCTACTCGAGACCTCTCTGTACATACCCAACATGACCCATTTCGGTGACCATCAAAATCACTTCCGGTGCTCGACCAATCATGTTCAGAATTGCCTGAAACATATAGTGGTCAGGTTTCCTGGGGACCGCCCCCCCATACATATGACCATGTGGCACTTAGGCGATTTTTCACACTTCTCCATTCATTCCTATGGGGGATTTTGATTGGCCAATAACTTTTGATAGGAATGTCGCACAGACTTGGTTCCGGTCTCTATCGATCGGGCGTGGTCGATAATGGGGGGGTAGGCGGAGTCTCAACTAATGAGCACTTAAGGGGAAAAATGAGCCCCCCAAAAACTCTGAAAATACCCCTTTTTTGGCCATAACTTCCGGTGGGAGTGGCCTAGAGACTTGGTTCCGGTCTCAATCGAAAGCCCGTGGCCGATAATGGGGGGGTAGCCGGAATCTCAAGTCTCTCAGATGCTCACAGGAAAATGAGACGCGATTTCAAAAGTGGCACTTATCCCTTAACCTAACCCTAACCCTAACCCTAACCCTAACCCTAACCCTAACCAACGCAATGTCCCACTGACTTCACACCCCAGTCCAGGCACTTGTCTACTCGAGACCTCTCTGTACATACCCAACATGACCCATTTCGGTGACCATCAAAATCACTTCCGGTGCTCGACCAATCATGTTCAGAATTGCCTGAAACATATAGTGGTCAGGTTTCCTGGGGACCGCCCCCCCATACATATGACCATGTGGCACTTAGGCGATTTTTCACACTTCTCCATTCATTCCTATGGGGGATTTTGATTGGCCAATAACTTTTGATAGGAATGTCGCACAGACTTGGTTCCGGTCTCTATCGATCGGGCGTGGTCGATAATGGGGGGGTAGGCGGAGTCTCAACTAATGAGCACTTAAGGGGAAAAATGAGCCCCCCAAAAACTCTGAAAATACCCCTTTTTTGGCCATAACTTCCGGTGGGAGTGGCCTAGAGACTTGGTTCCGGTCTCAATCGAAAGCCCGTGGCCGATAATGGGGGGGTAGCCGGAATCTCAAGTCTCTCAGATGCTCACAGGAAAATGAGACGCGATTTCAAAAGTGGCACTTATCCCTTAACCTAACCCTAACCCTAACCCTAACCCCTAACCCCTAACCCCTAACCCTAACCCTAACCCTAACCCTAAACCCTAACCCTAACCCTAACCCTAACCCTAAACCTAAACCTAACCCTAAACCCTAACCCTAACCCTAACCCTAACCCTAACCCTAACCCACTGACATTACAGTTTTTTGTGTGCCATTGACCTGAAGAAGACCCTGTAGGGGTCGAAACGTTGTCGGCACACCTTCCTTAGTTGTTTATTTAACTTTTCATTTTTGGACACCTTTTATTTATATTTTTTATTTTTTTCAATTCAAATTTTGAATACATTTTATTTCATTTAGAGTTTGACATCGCCCTATTATGGGGGATTATGAGAGCGGCTGGGTGTTGGTCCAGCGTGGCAGAGGGCGCCAGCGGACCCACCAGCCTTACTGGGACCGAGATGGGGGGAGGTCTACAGGGAGGATGGAGCGTGCCATTCCTGTCTCCTATAATAGGAGACAGGTTCAGCCTTTCCTACCTAACCCTAACCCTAACCCTAACCCTAACTTTTGATAGGAATGTCGCACAGACTTGGTTCCGGTCTCTATCGATCGGGCGTGGTCGATAATGGGGGGGTAGGCGGAGTCTCAACTAATGAGCACTTAAGGGGAAAAATGAGCCCCCCAAAAACTCTGAAAATACCCCTTTTTTGGCCATAACTTCCGGTGGGAGTGGCCTAGAGACTTGGTTCCGGTCTCAATCGAAAGCCCGTGGCCGATAATGGGGGGGTAGCCGGAATCTCAAGTCTCTCAGATGCTCACAGGAAAATGAGACGCGATTTCAAAAGTGGCACTTATCCCTTAACCCTAACCCTAACCCTAACCCTAACCCCTAACCCTAACCCTAACCCTAACCCTAACCCTAACTTTTGATAGGAATGTCGCACAGACTTGGTTCCGGTCTCTATCGATCGGGCGTGGTCGATAATGGGGGGGTAGGCGGAGTCTCAACTAATGAGCACTTAAGGGGAAAAATGAGCCCCCCAAAAACTCTGAAAATACCCCTTTTTTGGCCATAACTTCCGGTGGGAGTGGCCTAGAGACTTGGTTCCGGTCTCAATCGAAAGCCCGTGGCCGATAATGGGGGGGTAGCCGGAATCTCAAGTCTCTCAGATGCTCACAGGAAAATGAGACGCGATTTCAAAAGTGGCACTTATCCCTTAACCTAACCCTAACCCTAACCCTAACCCTAACCCTAACCCTAACCCCTAACCCCTAACCCTAACCCTAACCCTAACCCTAACCCTAACCAACGCAATGTCCCACTGACTTCACACCCCAGTCCAGGCACTTGTCTACTCGAGACCTCTCTGTACATACCCAACATGACCCATTTCGGTGACCATCAAAATCACTTCCGGTGCTCGACCAATCATGTTCAGAATTGCCTGAAACATATAGTGGTCAGGTTTCCTGGGGACCGCCCCCCCATACATATGACCATGTGGCACTTAGGCGATTTTTCACACTTCTCCATTCATTCCTATGGGGGATTTTGATTGGCCAATAACTTTTGATAGGAATGTCGCACAGACTTGGTTCCGGTCTCTATCGATCGGGCGTGGTCGATAATGGGGGGGTAGGCGGAGTCTCAACTAATGAGCACTTAAGGGGAAAAATGAGCCCCCCAAAAACTCTGAAAATACCCCTTTTTTGGCCATAACTTCCGGTGGGAGTGGCCTAGAGACTTGGTTCCGGTCTCAATCGAAAGCCCGTGGCCGATAATGGGGGGGTAGCCGGAATCTCAAGTCTCTCAGATGCTCACAGGAAAATGAGACGCGATTTCAAAAGTGGCACTTATCCCTTAACCTAACCCTAACCCTAACCCTAACCCTAACCCTAAACCCTAAACCCTAACCCTAACCCTAACCCTAACCCTAACCCCTAACCCTAACCCTAACCCTAACCCTAACCCTAAACCTAACCCTAACCCTAACCCTAACCCTAACCCTAACCCTAACCCACTGACATTACAGTTTTTTGTGTGCCATTGACCTGAAGAAGACCCTGTAGGGGTCGAAACGTTGTCGGCACACCTTCCTTAGTTGTTTATTTAACTTTTCATTTTTGGACACCTTTTATTTATATTTTTTATTTTTTTCAATTCAAATTTTGAATACATTTTATTTCATTTAGAGTTTGACATCGCCCTATTATGGGGGATTATGAGAGCGGCTGGGTGTTGGTCCAGCGTGGCAGAGGGCGCCAGCGGACCCACCAGCCTTACTGGGACCGAGATGGGGGGAGGTCTACAGGGAGGATGGAGCGTGCCATTCCTGTCTCCTATAATAGGAGACAGGTTCAGCCTTTCCTACCTAACCCTAACCCTAACCCTAACCCTAACCCTAACTTTTGATAGGAATGTCGCACAGACTTGGTTCCGGTCTCTATCGATCGGGCGTGGTCGATAATGGGGGGGTAGGCGGAGTCTCAACTAATGAGCACTTAAGGGGAAAAATGAGCCCCCCAAAAACTCTGAAAATACCCCTTTTTTGGCCATAACTTCCGGTGGGAGTGGCCTAGAGACTTGGTTCCGGTCTCAATCGAAAGCCCGTGGCCGATAATGGGGGGGTAGCCGGAATCTCAAGTCTCTCAGATGCTCACAGGAAAATGAGACGCGATTTCAAAAGTGGCACTTATCCCTTAACCCTAACCCTAACCCTAACCCTAACCCCTAACCCTAACCCTAACCCTAACCCTAACTTTTGATAGGAATGTCGCACAGACTTGGTTCCGGTCTCTATCGATCGGGCGTGGTCGATAATGGGGGGGTAGGCGGAGTCTCAACTAATGAGCACTTAAGGGGAAAAATGGGCCCCCCAAAAACTCTGAAAATACCCCTTTTTTGGCCATAACTTCCGGTGGGAGTGGCCTAGAGACTTGGTTCCGGTCTCAATCGAAAGCCCGTGGCCGATAATGGGGGGGTAGCCGGAATCTCAAGTCTCTCAGATGCTCACAGGAAAATGAGACGCGATTTCAAAAGTGGCACTTATCCCTTAACCTAACCCTAACCCTAACCCTAACCCTAACCCTGAGACGCGATTTCAAAAGTGGCACTTATCCCTTAACCTAACCCTAACCCTAACCCTAACCCTAACCCTAAAATGAGACGCGATTTCAAAAGTGGCACTTATCCCTTAACCTAACCCTAACCCTAACCCTAACCAACGCAATGTCCCACTGACTTCACACCCCAGTCCAGGCACTTGTCTACTCGAGACCTCTCTGTACATACCCAACATGACCCATTTCGGTGACCATCAAAATCACTTCCGGTGCTCGACCAATCATGTTCAGAATTGCCTGAAACATATAGTGGTCAGGTTTCCTGGGGACCGCCCCCCCATACATATGACCATGTGGCACTTAGGCGATTTTTCACACTTCTCCATTCATTCCTATGGGGGATTTTGATTGGCCAATAACTTTTGATAGGAATGTCGCACAGACTTGGTTCCGGTCTCTATCGATCGGGCGTGGTCGATAATGGGGGGGTAGGCGGAGTCTCAACTAATGAGCACTTAAGGGGAAAAATGAGCCCCCCAAAAACTCTGAAAATACCCCTTTTTTGGCCATAACTTCCGGTGGGAGTGGCCTAGAGACTTGGTTCCGGTCTCAATCGAAAGCCCGTGGCCGATAATGGGGGGGTAGCCGGAATCTCAAGTCTCTCAGATGCTCACAGGAAAATGAGACGCGATTTCAAAAGTGGCACTTATCCCTTAACCCTAACCCTAACCCTAACCCTAACCCCTAACCCTAACCCTAACCCTAACCCTAACCCTAACTTTTGATAGGAATGTCGCACAGACTTGGTTCCGGTCTCTATCGATCGGGCGTGGTCGATAATGGGGGGGTAGGCGGAGTCTCAACTAATGAGCACTTAAGGGGAAAAATGAGCCCCCCAAAAACTCTGAAAATACCCCTTTTTTGGCCATAACTTCCGGTGGGAGTGGCCTAGAGACTTGGTTCCGGTCTCAATCGAAAGCCCGTGGCCGATAATGGGGGGGTAGCCGGAATCTCAAGTCTCTCAGATGCTCACAGGAAAATGAGACGCGATTTCAAAAGTGGCACTTATCCCTTAACCTAACCCTAACCCTAACCCTAACCCTAACCCTAACCCCTAACCCCTAACCCTAACCCTAACCCTAACCCTAACCAACGCAATGTCCCACTGACTTCACACCCCAGTCCAGGCACTTGTCTACTCGAGACCTCTCTGTACATACCCAACATGACCCATTTCGGTGACCATCAAAATCACTTCCGGTGCTCGACCAATCATGTTCAGAATTGCCTGAAACATATAGTGGTCAGGTTTCCTGGGGACCGCCCCCCCATACATATGACCATGTGGCACTTAGGCGATTTTTCACACTTCTCCATTCATTCCTATGGGGGATTTTGATTGGCCAATAACTTTTGATAGGAATGTCGCACAGACTTGGTTCCGGTCTCTATCGATCGGGCGTGGTCGATAATGGGGGGGTAGGCGGAGTCTCAACTAATGAGCACTTAAGGGGAAAAATGAGCCCCCCAAAAACTCTGAAAATACCCCTTTTTTGGCCATAACTTCCGGTGGGAGTGGCCTAGAGACTTGGTTCCGGTCTCAATCGAAAGCCCGTGGCCGATAATGGGGGGGTAGCCGGAATCTCAAGTCTCTCAGATGCTCACAGGAAAATGAGACGCGATTTCAAAAGTGGCACTTATCCCTTAACCTAACCCTAACCCTAACCCTAACCCTAACCCTAAACCCTAAACCCTAACCCTAACCCTAACCCTAACCCTAACCCCTAACCCTAACCCTAACCCTAACCCTAACCCTAAACCTAACCCTAACCCTAACCCTAACCCTAACCCTAACCCACTGACATTACAGTTTTTTGTGTGCCATTGACCTGAAGAAGACCCTGTAGGGGTCGAAACGTTGTCGGCACACCTTCCTTAGTTGTTTATTTAACTTTTCATTTTTGGACACCTTTTATTTATATTTTTTATTTTTTTCAATTCAAATTTTGAATACATTTTATTTCATTTAGAGTTTGACATCGCCCTATTATGGGGGATTATGAGAGCGGCTGGGTGTTGGTCCAGCGTGGCAGAGGGCGCCAGCGGACCCACCAGCCTTACTGGGACCGAGATGGGGGGAGGTCTACAGGGAGGATGGAGCGTGCCATTCCTGTCTCCTATAATAGGAGACAGGTTCAGCCTTTCCTACCTAACCCTAACCCTAACCCTAACCCTAACCCTAACTTTTGATAGGAATGTCGCACAGACTTGGTTCCGGTCTCTATCGATCGGGCGTGGTCGATAATGGGGGGGTAGGCGGAGTCTCAACTAATGAGCACTTAAGGGGAAAAATGAGCCCCCCAAAAACTCTGAAAATACCCCTTTTTTGGCCATAACTTCCGGTGGGAGTGGCCTAGAGACTTGGTTCCGGTCTCAATCGAAAGCCCGTGGCCGATAATGGGGGGGTAGCCGGAATCTCAAGTCTCTCAGATGCTCACAGGAAAATGAGACGCGATTTCAAAAGTGGCACTTATCCCTTAACCCTAACCCTAACCCTAACCCTAACCCCTAACCCTAACCCTAACCCTAACCCTAACTTTTGATAGGAATGTCGCACAGACTTGGTTCCGGTCTCTATCGATCGGGCGTGGTCGATAATGGGGGGGTAGGCGGAGTCTCAACTAATGAGCACTTAAGGGGAAAAATGAGCCCCCCAAAAACTCTGAAAATACCCCTTTTTTGGCCATAACTTCCGGTGGGAGTGGCCTAGAGACTTGGTTCCGGTCTCAATCGAAAGCCCGTGGCCGATAATGGGGGGGTAGCCGGAATCTCAAGTCTCTCAGATGCTCACAGGAAAATGAGACGCGATTTCAAAAGTGGCACTTATCCCTTAACCTAACCCTAACCCTAACCCTAACCCTAACCCTAACCCTGAGACGCGATTTCAAAAGTGGCACTTATCCCTTAACCTAACCCTAACCCTAACCCTAACCCTAACCCTAAAATGAGACGCGATTTCAAAAGTGGCACTTATCCCTTAACCTAACCCTAACCCTAACCCTAACCAACGCAATGTCCCACTGACTTCACACCCCAGTCCAGGCACTTGTCTACTCGAGACCTCTCTGTACATACCCAACATGACCCATTTCGGTGACCATCAAAATCACTTCCGGTGCTCGACCAATCATGTTCAGAATTGCCTGAAACATATAGTGGTCAGGTTTCCTGGGGACCGCCCCCCCATACATATGACCATGTGGCACTTAGGCGATTTTTCACACTTCTCCATTCATTCCTATGGGGGATTTTGATTGGCCAATAACTTTTGATAGGAATGTCGCACAGACTTGGTTCCGGTCTCTATCGATCGGGCGTGGTCGATAATGGGGGGGTAGGCGGAGTCTCAACTAATGAGCACTTAAGGGGAAAAATGAGCCCCCCAAAAACTCTGAAAATACCCCTTTTTTGGCCATAACTTCCGGTGGGAGTGGCCTAGAGACTTGGTTCCGGTCTCAATCGAAAGCCCGTGGCCGATAATGGGGGGGTAGCCGGAATCTCAAGTCTCTCAGATGCTCACAGGAAAATGAGACGCGATTTCAAAAGTGGCACTTATCCCTTAACCTAACCCTAACCCTAACCCTAACCCTAACCCCTAACCCTAACCCTAACCCTAACCCTAACCCTAACCCTAAACCCTAACCCTAACCCTAACCCTAACCCTAACCCTAACCCACTGACATTACAGTTTTTTGTGTGCCATTGACCTGAAGAAGACCCTGTAGGGGTCGAAACGTTGTCGGCACACCTTCCTTAGTTGTTTATTTAACTTTTCATTTTTGGACACCTTTTATTTATATTTTTTATTTTTTTCAATTCAAATTTTGAATACATTTTATTTCATTTAGAGTTTGACATCGCCCTATTATGGGGGATTATGAGAGCGGCTGGGTGTTGGTCCAGCGTGGCAGAGGGCGCCAGCGGACCCACCAGCCTTACTGGGACCGAGATGGGGGGAGGTCTACAGGGAGGATGGAGCGTGCCATTCCTGTCTCCTATAATAGGAGACAGGTTCAGCCTTTCCTACCTAACCCTAACCCTAACCCTAACCCTAACCCTAACTTTTGATAGGAATGTCGCACAGACTTGGTTCCGGTCTCTATCGATCGGGCGTGGTCGATAATGGGGGGGTAGGCGGAGTCTCAACTAATGAGCACTTAAGGGGAAAAATGAGCCCCCCAAAAACTCTGAAAATACCCCTTTTTTGGCCATAACTTCCGGTGGGAGTGGCCTAGAGACTTGGTTCCGGTCTCAATCGAAAGCCCGTGGCCGATAATGGGGGGGTAGCCGGAATCTCAAGTCTCTCAGATGCTCACAGGAAAATGAGACGCGATTTCAAAAGTGGCACTTATCCCTTAACCTAACCCTAACCCTAACCCTAACCCTAACCCTAACCTTAACCCCTAACCCTAACCCTAACCCTAACCCTAACCCTAACCCTAACCCTACACCCCAGTCCAGGCACTTGTCTACTCGAGACCTCTCTGTACATACCCAACATGACCCATTTCGGTGACCATCAAAATCACTTCCGGTGCTCGACCAATCATGTTCAGAATTGCCTGAAACATATAGTGGTCAGGTTTCCTGGGGACCGCCCCCCCATACATATGACCATGTGGCACTTAGGCGATTTTTCACACTTCTCCATTCATTCCTATGGGGGATTTTGATTGGCCAATAACTTTTGATAGGAATGTCGCACAGACTTGGTTCCGGTCTCTATCGATCGGGCGTGGTCGATAATGGGGGGGTAGGCGGAGTCTCAACTAATGAGCACTTAAGGGGAAAAATGAGCCCCCCAAAAACTCTGAAAATACCCCTTTTTTGGCCATAACTTCCGGTGGGAGTGGCCTAGAGACTTGGTTCCGGTCTCAATCGAAAGCCCGTGGCCGATAATGGGGGGGTAGCCGGAATCTCAAGTCTCTCAGATGCTCACAGGAAAATGAGACGCGATTTCAAAAGTGGCACTTATCCCTTAACCTAACCCTAACCCTAACCCTAACCCTAACCCTAACCCTAACCCTAAACCCTAACCCTAACCCTAACCCTAACCCTAACCCTAACCAACGCAATGTCCCACTGACTTCACACCCCAGTCCAGGCACTTGTCTACTCGAGACCTCTCTGTACATACCCAACATGACCCATTTCGGTGACCATCAAAATCACTTCCGGTGCTCGACCAATCATGTTCAGAATTGCCTGAAACATATAGTGGTCAGGTTTCCTGGGGACCGCCCCCCCATACATATGACCATGTGGCACTTAGGCGATTTTTCACACTTCTCCATTCATTCCTATGGGGGATTTTGATTGGCCAATAACTTTTGATAGGAATGTCGCACAGACTTGGTTCCGGTCTCTATCGATCGGGCGTGGTCGATAATGGGGGGGTAGGCGGAGTCTCAACTAATGAGCACTTAAGGGGAAAAATGAGCCCCCCAAAAACTCTGAAAATACCCCTTTTTTGGCCATAACTTCCGGTGGGAGTGGCCTAGAGACTTGGTTCCGGTCTCAATCGAAAGCCCGTGGCCGATAATGGGGGGGTAGCCGGAATCTCAAGTCTCTCAGATGCTCACAGGAAAATGAGACGCGATTTCAAAAGTGGCACTTATCCCTTAACCTAACCCTAACCCTAACCCTAACCCTAACCCTAACCCTAACCAACGCAATGTCCCACTGACTTCACACCCCAGTCCAGGCACTTGTCTACTCGAGACCTCTCTGTACATACCCAACATGACCCATTTCGGTGACCATCAAAATCACTTCCGGTGCTCGACCAATCATGTTCAGAATTGCCTGAAACATATAGTGGTCAGGTTTCCTGGGGACCGCCCCCCCATACATATGACCATGTGGCACTTAGGCGATTTTTCACACTTCTCCATTCATTCCTATGGGGGATTTTGATTGGCCAATAACTTTTGATAGGAATGTCGCACAGACTTGGTTCCGGTCTCTATCGATCGGGCGTGGTCGATAATGGGGGGGTAGGCGGAGTCTCAACTAATGAGCACTTAAGGGGAAAAATGAGCCCCCCAAAAACTCTGAAAATACCCCTTTTTTGGCCATAACTTCCGGTGGGAGTGGCCTAGAGACTTGGTTCCGGTCTCAATCGAAAGCCCGTGGCCGATAATGGGGGGGTAGCCGGAATCTCAAGTCTCTCAGATGCTCACAGGAAAATGAGACGCGATTTCAAAAGTGGCACTTATCCCTTAACCTAACCCTAACCCTAACCCTAACCCTAACCCCTAACCCCTAACCCCTAACCCTAACCCTAACCCTAACCCTAACCCTAAACCCTAACCCTAACCCTAACCCTAACCCTAAACCTAAACCTAACCCTAAACCCTAACCCTAACCCTAACCCTAACCCTAACCCTAACCCACTGACATTACAGTTTTTTGTGTGCCATTGACCTGAAGAAGACCCTGTAGGGGTCGAAACGTTGTCGGCACACCTTCCTTAGTTGTTTATTTAACTTTTCATTTTTGGACACCTTTTATTTATATTTTTTATTTTTTTCAATTCAAATTTTGAATACATTTTATTTCATTTAGAGTTTGACATCGCCCTATTATGGGGGATTATGAGAGCGGCTGGGTGTTGGTCCAGCGTGGCAGAGGGCGCCAGCGGACCCACCAGCCTTACTGGGACCGAGATGGGGGGAGGTCTACAGGGAGGATGGAGCGTGCCATTCCTGTCTCCTATAATAGGAGACAGGTTCAGCCTTTCCTACCTAACCCTAACCCTAACCCTAACCCTAACTTTTGATAGGAATGTCGCACAGACTTGGTTCCGGTCTCTATCGATCGGGCGTGGTCGATAATGGGGGGGTAGGCGGAGTCTCAACTAATGAGCACTTAAGGGGAAAAATGAGCCCCCCAAAAACTCTGAAAATACCCCTTTTTTGGCCATAACTTCCGGTGGGAGTGGCCTAGAGACTTGGTTCCGGTCTCAATCGAAAGCCCGTGGCCGATAATGGGGGGGTAGCCGGAATCTCAAGTCTCTCAGATGCTCACAGGAAAATGAGACGCGATTTCAAAAGTGGCACTTATCCCTTAACCCTAACCCTAACCCTAACCCTAACCCCTAACCCTAACCCTAACCCTAACCCTAACCCTAACTTTTGATAGGAATGTCGCACAGACTTGGTTCCGGTCTCTATCGATCGGGCGTGGTCGATAATGGGGGGGTAGGCGGAGTCTCAACTAATGAGCACTTAAGGGGAAAAATGAGCCCCCCAAAAACTCTGAAAATACCCCTTTTTTGGCCATAACTTCCGGTGGGAGTGGCCTAGAGACTTGGTTCCGGTCTCAATCGAAAGCCCGTGGCCGATAATGGGGGGGTAGCCGGAATCTCAAGTCTCTCAGATGCTCACAGGAAAATGAGACGCGATTTCAAAAGTGGCACTTATCCCTTAACCTAACCCTAACCCTAACCCTAACCCTAACCCTAACCCCTAACCCCTAACCCTAACCCTAACCCTAACCCTAACCCTAACCCTAACCAACGCAATGTCCCACTGACTTCACACCCCAGTCCAGGCACTTGTCTACTCGAGACCTCTCTGTACATACCCAACATGACCCATTTCGGTGACCATCAAAATCACTTCCGGTGCTCGACCAATCATGTTCAGAATTGCCTGAAACATATAGTGGTCAGGTTTCCTGGGGACCGCCCCCCCATACATATGACCATGTGGCACTTAGGCGATTTTTCACACTTCTCCATTCATTCCTATGGGGGATTTTGATTGGCCAATAACTTTTGATAGGAATGTCGCACAGACTTGGTTCCGGTCTCTATCGATCGGGCGTGGTCGATAATGGGGGGGTAGGCGGAGTCTCAACTAATGAGCACTTAAGGGGAAAAATGAGCCCCCCAAAAACTCTGAAAATACCCCTTTTTTGGCCATAACTTCCGGTGGGAGTGGCCTAGAGACTTGGTTCCGGTCTCAATCGAAAGCCCGTGGCCGATAATGGGGGGGTAGCCGGAATCTCAAGTCTCTCAGATGCTCACAGGAAAATGAGACGCGATTTCAAAAGTGGCACTTATCCCTTAACCTAACCCTAACCCTAACCCTAACCCTAACCCTAAACCCTAAACCCTAACCCTAACCCTAACCCTAACCCTAACCCCTAACCCTAACCCTAACCCTAACCCTAACCCTAAACCTAACCCTAACCCTAACCCTAACCCTAACCCTAACCCTAACCCACTGACATTACAGTTTTTTGTGTGCCATTGACCTGAAGAAGACCCTGTAGGGGTCGAAACGTTGTCGGCACACCTTCCTTAGTTGTTTATTTAACTTTTCATTTTTGGACACCTTTTATTTATATTTTTTATTTTTTTCAATTCAAATTTTGAATACATTTTATTTCATTTAGAGTTTGACATCGCCCTATTATGGGGGATTATGAGAGCGGCTGGGTGTTGGTCCAGCGTGGCAGAGGGCGCCAGCGGACCCACCAGCCTTACTGGGACCGAGATGGGGGGAGGTCTACAGGGAGGATGGAGCGTGCCATTCCTGTCTCCTATAATAGGAGACAGGTTCAGCCTTTCCTACCTAACCCTAACCCTAACCCTAACCCTAACCCTAACTTTTGATAGGAATGTCGCACAGACTTGGTTCCGGTCTCTATCGATCGGGCGTGGTCGATAATGGGGGGGTAGGCGGAGTCTCAACTAATGAGCACTTAAGGGGAAAAATGAGCCCCCCAAAAACTCTGAAAATACCCCTTTTTTGGCCATAACTTCCGGTGGGAGTGGCCTAGAGACTTGGTTCCGGTCTCAATCGAAAGCCCGTGGCCGATAATGGGGGGGTAGCCGGAATCTCAAGTCTCTCAGATGCTCACAGGAAAATGAGACGCGATTTCAAAAGTGGCACTTATCCCTTAACCCTAACCCTAACCCTAACCCTAACCCCTAACCCTAACCCTAACCCTAACCCTAACCCTAACTTTTGATAGGAATGTCGCACAGACTTGGTTCCGGTCTCTATCGATCGGGCGTGGTCGATAATGGGGGGGTAGGCGGAGTCTCAACTAATGAGCACTTAAGGGGAAAAATGAGCCCCCCAAAAACTCTGAAAATACCCCTTTTTTGGCCATAACTTCCGGTGGGAGTGGCCTAGAGACTTGGTTCCGGTCTCAATCGAAAGCCCGTGGCCGATAATGGGGGGGTAGCCGGAATCTCAAGTCTCTCAGATGCTCACAGGAAAATGAGACGCGATTTCAAAAGTGGCACTTATCCCTTAACCTAACCCTAACCCTAACCCTAACCCTAACCCTAACCCTGAGACGCGATTTCAAAAGTGGCACTTATCCCTTAACCTAACCCTAACCCTAACCCTAACCCTAACCCTAAAATGAGACGCGATTTCAAAAGTGGCACTTATCCCTTAACCTAACCCTAACCGTAACCCTAACCAACGCAATGTCCCACTGACTTCACACCCCAGTCCAGGCACTTGTCTACTCGAGACCTCTCTGTACATACCCAACATGACCCATTTCGGTGACCATCAAAATCACTTCCGGTGCTCGACCAATCATGTTCAGAATTGCCTGAAACATATAGTGGTCAGGTTTCCTGGGGACCGCCCCCCCATACATATGACCATGTGGCACTTAGGCGATTTTTCACACTTCTCCATTCATTCCTATGGGGGATTTTGATTGGCCAATAACTTTTGATAGGAATGTCGCACAGACTTGGTTCCGGTCTCTATCGATCGGGCGTGGTCGATAATGGGGGGGTAGGCGGAGTCTCAACTAATGAGCACTTAAGGGGAAAAATGAGCCCCCCAAAAACTCTGAAAATACCCCTTTTTTGGCCATAACTTCCGGTGGGAGTGGCCTAGAGACTTGGTTCCGGTCTCAATCGAAAGCCCGTGGCCGATAATGGGGGGGTAGCCGGAATCTCAAGTCTCTCAGATGCTCACAGGAAAATGAGACGCGATTTCAAAAGTGGCACTTATCCCTTAACCTAACCCTAACCCTAACCCTAACCCTAACCCCTAACCCTAACCCTAACCCTAACCCTAACCCTAACCCTAAACCCTAACCCTAACCCTAACCCTAACCCTAACCCTAACCCACTGACATTACAGTTTTTTGTGTGCCATTGACCTGAAGAAGACCCTGTAGGGGTCGAAACGTTGTCGGCACACCTTCCTTAGTTGTTTATTTAACTTTTCATTTTTGGACACCTTTTATTTATATTTTTTATTTTTTTCAATTCAAATTTTGAATACATTTTATTTCATTTAGAGTTTGACATCGCCCTATTATGGGGGATTATGAGAGCGGCTGGGTGTTGGTCCAGCGTGGCAGAGGGCGCCAGCGGACCCACCAGCCTTACTGGGACCGAGATGGGGGGAGGTCTACAGGGAGGATGGAGCGTGCCATTCCTGTCTCCTATAATAGGAGACAGGTTCAGCCTTTCCTACCTAACCCTAACCCTAACCCTAACCCTAACCCTAACTTTTGATAGGAATGTCGCACAGACTTGGTTCCGGTCTCTATCGATCGGGCGTGGTCGATAATGGGGGGGTAGGCGGAGTCTCAACTAATGAGCACTTAAGGGGAAAAATGAGCCCCCCAAAAACTCTGAAAATACCCCTTTTTTGGCCATAACTTCCGGTGGGAGTGGCCTAGAGACTTGGTTCCGGTCTCAATCGAAAGCCCGTGGCCGATAATGGGGGGGTAGCCGGAATCTCAAGTCTCTCAGATGCTCACAGGAAAATGAGACGCGATTTCAAAAGTGGCACTTATCCCTTAACCCTAACCCTAACCCTAACCCTAACCCCTAACCCTAACCCTAACCCTAACCCTAACTTTTGATAGGAATGTCGCACAGACTTGGTTCCGGTCTCTATCGATCGGGCGTGGTCGATAATGGGGGGGTAGGCGGAGTCTCAACTAATGAGCACTTAAGGGGAAAAATGAGCCCCCCAAAAACTCTGAAAATACCCCTTTTTTGGCCATAACTTCCGGTGGGAGTGGCCTAGAGACTTGGTTCCGGTCTCAATCGAAAGCCCGTGGCCGATAATGGGGGGGTAGCCGGAATCTCAAGTCTCTCAGATGCTCACAGGAAAATGAGACGCGATTTCAAAAGTGGCACTTATCCCTTAACCTAACCCTAACCCTAACCCTAACCCTAACCCTAACCCTGAGACGCGATTTCAAAAGTGGCACTTATCCCTTAACCTAACCCTAACCCTAACCCTAACCCTAACCCTAAAATGAGACGCGATTTCAAAAGTGGCACTTATCCCTTAACCTAACCCTAACCCTAACCCTAACCAACGCAATGTCCCACTGACTTCACACCCCAGTCCAGGCACTTGTCTACTCGAGACCTCTCTGTACATACCCAACATGACCCATTTCGGTGACCATCAAAATCACTTCCGGTGCTCGACCAATCATGTTCAGAATTGCCTGAAACATATAGTGGTCAGGTTTCCTGGGGACCGCCCCCCCATACATATGACCATGTGGCACTTAGGCGATTTTTCACACTTCTCCATTCATTCCTATGGGGGATTTTGATTGGCCAATAACTTTTGATAGGAATGTCGCACAGACTTGGTTCCGGTCTCTATCGATCGGGCGTGGTCGATAATGGGGGGGTAGGCGGAGTCTCAACTAATGAGCACTTAAGGGGAAAAATGAGCCCCCCAAAAACTCTGAAAATACCCCTTTTTTGGCCATAACTTCCGGTGGGAGTGGCCTAGAGACTTGGTTCCGGTCTCAATCGAAAGCCCGTGGCCGATAATGGGGGGGTAGCCGGAATCTCAAGTCTCTCAGATGCTCACAGGAAAATGAGACGCGATTTCAAAAGTGGCACTTATCCCTTAACCCTAACCCTAACCCTAACCCTAACCCTAACCCTAACCCTTATTTTTTTCAATTCAAATTTTGAATACATTTTATTTCATTTAGAGTTTGACATCGCCCTATTATGGGGGATTATGAGAGCGGCTGGGTGTTGGTCCAGCGTGGCAGAGGGCGCCAGCGGACCCACCAGCCTTACTGGGACCGAGATGGGGGGAGGTCTACAGGGAGGATGGAGCGTGCCATTCCTGTCTCCTATAATAGGAGACAGGTTCAGCCTTTCCTACCTAACCCTAACCCTAACCCTAACCCTAACCCTAACTTTTGATAGGAATGTCGCACAGACTTGGTTCCGGTCTCTATCGATCGGGCGTGGTCGATAATGGGGGGGTAGGCGGAGTCTCAACTAATGAGCACTTAAGGGGAAAAATGAGCCCCCCAAAAACTCTGAAAATACCCCTTTTTTGGCCATAACTTCCGGTGGGAGTGGCCTAGAGACTTGGTTCCGGTCTCAATCGAAAGCCCGTGGCCGATAATGGGGGGGTAGCCGGAATCTCAAGTCTCTCAGATGCTCACAGGAAAATGAGACGCGATTTCAAAAGTGGCACTTATCCCTTAACCTAACCCTAACCCTAACCCTAACCCTAACCCTAACCTTAACCCCTAACCCTAACCCTAACCCTAACCCTAACCCTAACCCTAACCCTAACCCTACACCCCAGTCCAGGCACTTGTCTACTCGAGACCTCTCTGTACATACCCAACATGACCCATTTCGGTGACCATCAAAATCACTTCCGGTGCTCGACCAATCATGTTCAGAATTGCCTGAAACATATAGTGGTCAGGTTTCCTGGGGACCGCCCCCCCATACATATGACCATGTGGCACTTAGGCGATTTTTCACACTTCTCCATTCATTCCTATGGGGGATTTTGATTGGCCAATAACTTTTGATAGGAATGTCGCACAGACTTGGTTCCGGTCTCTATCGATCGGGCGTGGTCGATAATGGGGGGGTAGGCGGAGTCTCAACTAATGAGCACTTAAGGGGAAAAATGAGCCCCCCAAAAACTCTGAAAATACCCCTTTTTTGGCCATAACTTCCGGTGGGAGTGGCCTAGAGACTTGGTTCCGGTCTCAATCGAAAGCCCGTGGCCGATAATGGGGGGGTAGCCGGAATCTCAAGTCTCTCAGATGCTCACAGGAAAATGAGACGCGATTTCAAAAGTGGCACTTATCCCTTAACCTAACCCTAACCCTAACCCTAACCCTAACCCCTAACCCTAACCCTAACCCTAACCCTAACCCTAACCCTAAACCCTAACCCTAACCCTAACCCTAACCCTAACCCTAACCCACTGACATTACAGTTTTTTGTGTGCCATTGACCTGAAGAAGACCCTGTAGGGGTCGAAACGTTGTCGGCACACCTTCCTTAGTTGTTTATTTAACTTTTCATTTTTGGACACCTTTTATTTATATTTTTTATTTTTTTCAATTCAAATTTTGAATACATTTTATTTCATTTAGAGTTTGACATCGCCCTATTATGGGGGATTATGAGAGCGGCTGGGTGTTGGTCCAGCGTGGCAGAGGGCGCCAGCGGACCCACCAGCCTTACTGGGACCGAGATGGGGGGAGGTCTACAGGGAGGATGGAGCGTGCCATTCCTGTCTCCTATAATAGGAGACAGGTTCAGCCTTTCCTACCTAACCCTAACCCTAACCCTAACCCTAACCCTAACTTTTGATAGGAATGTCGCACAGACTTGGTTCCGGTCTCTATCGATCGGGCGTGGTCGATAATGGGGGGGTAGGCGGAGTCTCAACTAATGAGCACTTAAGGGGAAAAATGAGCCCCCCAAAAACTCTGAAAATACCCCTTTTTTGGCCATAACTTCCGGTGGGAGTGGCCTAGAGACTTGGTTCCGGTCTCAATCGAAAGCCCGTGGCCGATAATGGGGGGGTAGCCGGAATCTCAAGTCTCTCAGATGCTCACAGGAAAATGAGACGCGATTTCAAAAGTGGCACTTATCCCTTAACCCTAACCCTAACCCTAACCCTAACCCCTAACCCTAACCCTAACCCTAACCCTAACTTTTGATAGGAATGTCGCACAGACTTGGTTCCGGTCTCTATCGATCGGGCGTGGTCGATAATGGGGGGGTAGGCGGAGTCTCAACTAATGAGCACTTAAGGGGAAAAATGAGCCCCCCAAAAACTCTGAAAATACCCCTTTTTTGGCCATAACTTCCGGTGGGAGTGGCCTAGAGACTTGGTTCCGGTCTCAATCGAAAGCCCGTGGCCGATAATGGGGGGGTAGCCGGAATCTCAAGTCTCTCAGATGCTCACAGGAAAATGAGACGCGATTTCAAAAGTGGCACTTATCCCTTAACCTAACCCTAACCCTAACCCTAACCCTAACCCTAACCCTGAGACGCGATTTCAAAAGTGGCACTTATCCCTTAACCTAACCCTAACCCTAACCCTAACCCTAACCCTAAAATGAGACGCGATTTCAAAAGTGGCACTTATCCCTTAACCTAACCCTAACCCTAACCCTAACCAACGCAATGTCCCACTGACTTCACACCCCAGTCCAGGCACTTGTCTACTCGAGACCTCTCTGTACATACCCAACATGACCCATTTCGGTGACCATCAAAATCACTTCCGGTGCTCGACCAATCATGTTCAGAATTGCCTGAAACATATAGTGGTCAGGTTTCCTGGGGACCGCCCCCCCATACATATGACCATGTGGCACTTAGGCGATTTTTCACACTTCTCCATTCATTCCTATGGGGGATTTTGATTGGCCAATAACTTTTGATAGGAATGTCGCACAGACTTGGTTCCGGTCTCTATCGATCGGGCGTGGTCGATAATGGGGGGGTAGGCGGAGTCTCAACTAATGAGCACTTAAGGGGAAAAATGAGCCCCCCAAAAACTCTGAAAATACCCCTTTTTTGGCCATAACTTCCGGTGGGAGTGGCCTAGAGACTTGGTTCCGGTCTCAATCGAAAGCCCGTGGCCGATAATGGGGGGGTAGCCGGAATCTCAAGTCTCTCAGATGCTCACAGGAAAATGAGACGCGATTTCAAAAGTGGCACTTATCCCTTAACCCTAACCCTAACCCTAACCCTAACCCTAACCCTAACCCTAACCCTTATTTTTTTCAATTCAAATTTTGAATACATTTTATTTCATTTAGAGTTTGACATCGCCCTATTATGGGGGATTATGAGAGCGGCTGGGTGTTGGTCCAGCGTGGCAGAGGGCGCCAGCGGACCCACCAGCCTTACTGGGACCGAGATGGGGGGAGGTCTACAGGGAGGATGGAGCGTGCCATTCCTGTCTCCTATAATAGGAGACAGGTTCAGCCT
Organism: Scomber scombrus; assembly: GCF_963691925.1. Taxonomy (NCBI): domain Eukaryota; kingdom Metazoa; phylum Chordata; class Actinopteri; order Scombriformes; family Scombridae; genus Scomber; species Scomber scombrus. Next base: position 117,902 of record NW_026910509.1, read on the forward strand.
TTCCTACCTAACCCTAACCCTAACCCTAACCCTAACCCTAACTTTTGATAGGAATGTCGCACAGACTTGGTTCCGGTCTCTATCGATCGGGCGTGGTCGATAATGGGGGGGTAGGCGGAGTCTCAACTAATGAGCACTTAAGGGGAAAAATGAGCCCCCCAAAAACTCTGAAAATACCCCTTTTTTGGCCATAACTTCCGGTGGGAGTGGCCTAGAGACTTGGTTCCGGTCTCAATCGAAAGCCCGTGGCCGATAATGGGGGGGTAGCCGGAATCTCAAGTCTCTCAGATGCTCACAGGAAAATGAGACGCGATTTCAAAAGTGGCACTTATCCCTTAACCTAACCCTAACCCTAACCCTAACCCTAACCCTAACCTTAACCCCTAACCCTAACCCTAACCCTAACCCTAACCCTAACCCTAACCCTAACCCTAACCCTACACCCCAGTCCAGGCACTTGTCTACTCGAGACCTCTCTGTACATACCCAACATGACCCATTTCGGTGACCATCAAAATCACTTCCGGTGCTCGACCAATCATGTTCAGAATTGCCTGAAACATATAGTGGTCAGGTTTCCTGGGGACCGCCCCCCCATACATATGACCATGTGGCACTTAGGCGATTTTTCACACTTCTCCATTCATTCCTATGGGGGATTTTGATTGGCCAATAACTTTTGATAGGAATGTCGCACAGACTTGGTTCCGGTCTCTATCGATCGGGCGTGGTCGATAATGGGGGGGTAGGCGGAGTCTCAACTAATGAGCACTTAAGGGGAAAAATGAGCCCCCCAAAAACTCTGAAAATACCCCTTTTTTGGCCATAACTTCCGGTGGGAGTGGCCTAGAGACTTGGTTCCGGTCTCAATCGAAAGCCCGTGGCCGATAATGGGGGGGTAGCCGGAATCTCAAGTCTCTCAGATGCTCACAGGAAAATGAGACGCGATTTCAAAAGTGGCACTTATCCCTTAACCCTAACCCTAACCCTAACCCTAACCCTAACCCTTATTTTTTTCAATTCAAATTTTGAATACATTTTATTTCATTTAGAGTTTGACATCGCCCTATTATGGGGGATTATGAGAGCGGCTGGGTGTTGGTCCAGCGTGGCAGAGGGCGCCAGCGGACCCACCAGCCTTACTGGGACCGAGATGGGGGGAGGTCTACAGGGAGGATGGAGCGTGCCATTCCTGTCTCCTATAATAGGAGACAGGTTCAGCCTTTCCTACCTAACCCTAACCCTAACCCTAACCCTAACCCTAACTTTTGATAGGAATGTCGCACAGACTTGGTTCCGGTCTCTATCGATCGGGCGTGGTCGATAATGGGGGGGTAGGCGGAGTCTCAACTAATGAGCACTTAAGGGGAAAAATGAGCCCCCCAAAAACTCTGAAAATACCCCTTTTTTGGCCATAACTTCCGGTGGGAGTGGCCTAGAGACTTGGTTCCGGTCTCAATCGAAAGCCCGTGGCCGATAATGGGGGGGTAGCCGGAATCTCAAGTCTCTCAGATGCTCACAGGAAAATGAGACGCGATTTCAAAAGTGGCACTTATCCCTTAACCTAACCCTAACCCTAACCCTAACCCTAACCCTTAACCCTTAACCCTAACCCTAACCCTAACCCTAACCCCCTAACCCTAACCCTAACCCTAACCCCCTAACCCCCTAACCCTAACCCTAACCCTAACCCAAATGCTAACCAGTAAGCTGAAATCAAATTTTGATAGGTGCTTGGGTACCTCTGGCATACTTACCAATTCCAGGGTGATTTCAGCTTACAGGAGAAATAGGAACTTAAACGATTTTTTGGTCAGAGCCAAGTTACCGATATTGAAGACACAGAAGTCTCAATTGTTGGAGGCTCAATTCCGCAAGTTACAGTTTGTGCGGAATAGCAAGGAGAAATCAATTGTTCGAATTACACAAGTTTTTACTCCCCGATCGACTAATTGTGTTTACGTTATATTTTGTGCCAAATGTGGCTTGAAGTATGTCGGGGAGACAAAAAATACATTATCTGTACGCATGTCCCAGCACAGATATAATATCAAGCGTAAAAAAGACGTGGGAACACCTTTAGTTAAACATTTTTTGATCCACGGTTTGGAATCTGTCAGGATGGCTGGTCTACAAAAAAATATTAATTGGACTGATGTTGAAAGGAAAAACAAGGAGCGTTATTGGATTTATTTGTTGGGGTCACGGGAACCATTTGGACTCAATTTGAGACGTTAATTTGGACTATTACTCTGATTTTGTATTTCACCCTAACCCTAACCCCAACCCTAACCCTAATCTCTGGTCCTTAACCTAACCCTAACCCTAACCCTAATATTTGGCCCTTAACCTAACCCTAACCCCTTAACCTTACCCTAAAACCTAACCTAACCCTAACTCTGGCCCTTAACCTAACCACACCCCTAACCCTAATTCTGGCTCTTAACCTAACCCTAACACTAACTTAACCCTAATATCTGGCCCTTAACCTAACCCTAGCCCCTATACTTAACCCTAAAACCTAACCCTGGCCCTTAACCTAATCACACCCCTGAACCTAACCCTAAAACCTAACCTGACCCTAACCCTGGCCCTTAACCTAACCACACCCCTGGACTTAACCCTAACCCTAACCACACTTCCAACCTAAAAACCTAATCCTAACCCTAACCCTAACCCTAACCCTTAAATATATTTTTTATTAAAGAAAAAAGAAGAGAAAAAAGAGAAAAAAGAGGGTTAAAAATGAGGGAAAACACGAAATTTCATTTGGATTGGTAATTATGGGGTTAAAATTGAGGGAAAACATGAAGGGACATTCACGGAACGAATTGGCAACTATGGGGTTAAAACTGAAAGGGAAAAAAAGAAGGGACATTCACGGAACGAAATTTTGAAATTGACGGGGTATAAAAGGGAGAGCTGCAGCCAGAGAGCTCAGTTGAAATTTGACCAGCGAATAGACAACATCACAGCAGCCACTGACATTACAGTTTTTTGTGTGCCATTGACCTGAAGAAGACCCTGTAGGGGTCGAAACGTTGTCGGCACACCTTCCTTAGTTGTTTATTTAACTTTTCATTTTTGGACACCTTTTATTTATATTTTTTATTTTTTTCAATTCAAATTTTGAATACATTTTATTTCATTTAGAGTTTGACATCGCCCTATTATGGGGGATTATGAGAGCGGCTGGGTGTTGGTCCAGCGTGGCAGAGGGCGCCAGCGGACCCACCAGCCTTACTGGGACCGAGATGGGGGGAGGTCTACAGGGAGGATGGAGCGTGCCATTCCTGTCTCCTATAATAGGAGACAGGTTCAGCCTTTCCTACCTAACCCTAACCCTAACCCTAACCCTAACCCTAACTTTTGATAGGAATGTCGCACAGACTTGGTTCCGGTCTCTATCGATCGGGCGTGGTCGATAATGGGGGGGTAGGCGGAGTCTCAACTAATGAGCACTTAAGGGGAAAAATGAGCCCCCCAAAAACTCTGAAAATACCCCTTTTTTGGCCATAACTTCCGGTGGGAGTGGCCTAGAGACTTGGTTCCGGTCTCAATCGAAAGCCCGTGGCCGATAATGGGGGGGTAGCCGGAATCTCAAGTCTCTCAGATGCTCACAGGAAAATGAGACGCGATTTCAAAAGTGGCACTTATCCCTTAACCCTAACCCTAACCCTAACCCCTAACCCTAACCCTAACCCTAACCCTAACTTTTGATAGGAATGTCGCACAGACTTGGTTCCGGTCTCTATCGATCGGGCGTGGTCGATAATGGGGGGGTAGGCGGAGTCTCAACTAATGAGCACTTAAGGGGAAAAATGAGCCCCCCAAAAACTCTGAAAATACCCCTTTTTTGGCCATAACTTCCGGTGGGAGTGGCCTAGAGACTTGGTTCCGGTCTCAATCGAAAGCCCGTGGCCGATAATGGGGGGGTAGCCGGAATCTCAAGTCTCTCAGATGCTCACAGGAAAATGAGACGCGATTTCAAAAGTGGCACTTATCCCTTAACCTAACCCTAACCCTAACCCTAACCCCTAACCCTAACCCTAACCCTAACCCCTAACCCCTAACCCCTAACCCTAACCCTAACCCTAACCCTAACCCTCAATGGCCAGTTCTCCTCCCCATATATATGCTGTGCTAACCCCTATTTAACCCTAAACCTAACCCCAATCCTAACAAAGCCTGATTATGGCCTAACCTGAACCCTAGCCCTAACCCTAACCAAGCCTCATTATGGCCTAAACCTAACCCTGACCCTAACCCTAACCCTATTACCTTTGACCTAACCCTAAATTTGAATCCTAAACCCTAATCCTAACCCCCAATCCTATCCTAACCCCAATAGAAACCTTCTGTCCCCGAATATTGTCCCCTGAGGACCGACATCCCCAATCCGGGATACACATGCCGCATGGCCTATGACCTCCCATACGGCAAATTCAACATGCCTGGCACAATTTCCACATGGCCTATGATCCCCCATATGGCAAATTCAACATGTGAGGTACGCTTGAATCCGGGAAGAAGTGTGGAAAGAAGGAAGGAAAAGTGAGGGGAATTGGATGACGGGAAGGGATGAAAATATATGGGAATTTGGAATTTGGAATGGGAATGGGAAAACTGGAAGGAAGATTGGAAAGAAAAGAAAGATGCCTTGTAAGACTCCCAAATCGGGAGCATAGAGAGAAGGAATAAAGATGGGAATTTGGAGAAAAGAAAGAGGTGGGATACATGTAGAAAGCCAAAAACAATTGATTAAATACATTTTTATTAAATTAAACACAAATTATACTTACCTTGACATTAAAAATTACAATTTGGAAGCTAAAAAGGGAAAAGAAAGGGTTAAAAAACAATTTTACATGGGAATCTGGGCCAAAAACAGTGTAAAAGTCAAGGGACACGAAACATTCAATTCGACACGAAATTACGGAGGGCGGGTATAAATAGAGGGAAACCAAGGCAAGCAGCTCAGTTTGGCAGAGGCAGCGAAGGGGCAACATCTCCTCCTCCTCAAACAGGTCCAGGTGGCTAGCCTGAAGAAGTCCCAAACGAGGACGAAACGTCGCGAGCGCCACCTAGGGACCAAAAGAAATAAGGTTAACCAATAATTGGACATATTCAAAAGCCAAACCAAAAAAATGAAAAAAACAAAATAAAAAATGAAAAAAACAAAAACAACAAAAAAAATATATAATTAATACTTGATATAACAAAGGCGAAATGACCAAGAAACGCTATTAAGCAAGATGGGGATGGGGACTGGCCATCCGCAGTGATTGGACCGTGCATCACCCGGGATTCATTCCCGGGTTCCTATATCCCACAACCTAACCCTAACCCCTAACCCTAACCCTAACCCTAACCCTAACCCCCTAACCCCCTAACCCTAACCCTAACCCTAACCCTAACCCGTTAAAACTGAGGGAAAACAAGAAGGGACATTCACGGAACGAAATTTTCAAATTGACGGGGTATAAAAGGGAGAGCTGCAGCCAGAGAGCTCAGTTGAAATTTGACCAGCGAACAGACAACATCATAGCAGCCACTGACATTGCAGTTTTTTGTGTGCCATTGACCTGAAGAAGACCCTGTAGGGGTCGAAACGTTGTCGGCACACCTTCCTTAGTTGTTTATTTAACTTTTCATTTTTGGACACCTTTTATTTATATTTTATATTTTTTTCAATTCAAATTTTGAATACATTTTATTTCATTTAGAGTTTGACATCGCCCTATTATGGGGGATTATGAGAGCGGCTGGGTGTTGGTCCAGCGTGGCAGAGGGCGCCAGCGGACCCACCAGCCTTACTGGGACCGAGATGGGGGGAGGTCTACAGGGAGGATGGAGCGTGCCATTCCTGTCTCCTATAATAGGAGACAGGTTCAGCCTTTCCTACCTAACCCTACCTAACCCTAACCCTAACCCTAACCCCTAACCCTAACCCTAACCCTAAACCTAACCCTAACCCCTAACCCTAATCCTAACCCTAACCCTAACCCCCTAACCCTAACCCTAAACCTCAAAAAAAAAATTCGCTTCATAAGTGATATCAATAGACTCCAAATGGCCTGAAACGTGCTCCTAAATGCTTTCTGAATCATACATTTTGGCATCACCCCATTCATTTCCAATGGGGAGGACGTTTTGACCTGTAACTCGGGAACCGAAGGTCGTAGAGACTCGGGAGTGGGTGGCGTCAGACCTAATTAGGGGGTGCTGAACGCGCCAGTCTTGGTCCCATGTCTCTACGAGCTATAGTTCCAGAGATACAGCTATTTCAAAAAGAGGAAGTGACGTATCTCAGGAACGGAACATCTTATGAACTCGTGGGTGGTACCATTGGAACCCTAACCCTTCCTATCAAAGGTTATTCACAAATATGTGATCCTCAAATATGTAATCGTGGTTATCATCCCTATTCCCTAACCCAAACCCAAACCCTAACCCTAACCCACCCTAACCCTAACCCTAACCCTAACCCTAAACCCTAACCCTAACCCTTTCCAAACCGGGCAAAAATTGAATAAAACGACAGGGCCGGTAGTGTCGAAAATGTCAAAAATGGGGATTTTCCCAAAACTTGCTAAAAGTGGCCGGGGGCGGGATGAGTGAAAAAGGAGCAAAATCAAGCACAGTTGGGGCGTTTTGTGAAAATTGTGATGGATTTTCCAAAGTGGGCAAAAATTTTAAAAGGTGACAGGGCCGGTAGTGTCGAAAAAGTCAAAAATGGGGATTTTCCCAAAACCTGCTAAAAGTGGCCGGGGGGCGGGATGAGTGAGCAAAATCAAGCACAGTTGATGTGTAATGTGAAAATTGTGAAGGATTTTCCAAACCAGGCAAAAATTGAAAAATTCGACAGGGCCGGTAGTGTCGAAAAAGTCAAAAATGCGGATTTTCCCAAACCTTGCAAAAAGGGGCCGGGGGGCGGGCTCAGTAAAAAACGAGCAAAATCAAGCACATTTGGGGCATTTTGTGAAAATTGTAAAGGATTTTCCAAAGTGGGCAAAAATGTTAAAAGGCGACAGGGCCGGTAGTGTCGAAAAAGTCAAAAATGGGGATTTTCCCAAAACTTGCTAAAAGTGGCCGGGGGGCGGGATGAGTGAAAAACGAGCAAAATCAAGCACAGTTGGGGCGTTTTGTGAAAATTGTGAAGGATTTTCCAAAGTTGGCAAAGAATTTTAAAAACGACAGGGCCGTTAGTGTCGAAAAAGTCAAAAATGGGGATATTCCCAAAACTTGCTAAAAGTGGCCGGGGGGCGGGATGAGTGAAAAACGAACAAAATCAAGCACAGTTGGGGTGTTTTGTGAAAATTGTGAAGGATTTTCCAAAGTGGGCAAAAATTTTAAAAGGCGACAAGGCCGGTAGTGTCGAAAAAGTCAAAAATGCGGATTTTCCCAAACCTTGCAAAAAGGGGCCGGGGGGCGGGCTCAGTAAAAAACGAGCAAAATCAAGCACATTTGGGGCATTTTGTGAAAATTGTGAAGGATTTTCCAAAGTGGGCAAAAATGTTAAAAGGCCACAGGGACGGTAGTGTCGAAAAAGTCAAAAATGGGGATTTTCCCAAAACTTGCTAAAAGGGGCCGGGGGGCGGGATGAGTGAGAAAGGAGCAAAATGAAGCAGAGTTGGGGTTTTGTGTGAAAATTGTGAAGGATTTTCCAAAGTGGGCAAAAATTTTAAAAGGCGACAAGGCCGGTAGTGTCGAAAAAGTCAAAAATGTGGATTTTCCCAAAACTTGCTAAAAGTGGCCGGGGGGGCGGGATGAGTGAAAAACGAGCAAAATCAAGCACAGTTGGGGCGTTTTGTGAAAATTGTGAAGGTGTTTCCAAAGTGGGTAAAAAATTTTCAAGGCGACAGGGCCGGTCGTGTCGAAAAAGTCAAAAATGGGGATTTTCACAAAACTTGCTAAAAGGGGCCAGGGGGGCGGGCTGAGTTAAAAAGGAGCAAAATCGAGCACAGTTTGGGTATTTTGTGAAAATTGTGAAGGATTTTCCAAAGTGGGCAAAAATTTAAAAAAAACGACAGGGCCGGTAGTGTCGAAAAAGTCAAAAATGGGAATTTTTCCCAAAACCTGCTAAAAGTGGCCGGGGGGCGGGATGAGTGAGCAAAATCAAGCACAGTTGATGTGTAATGTGAAAATTGTGTAGGATTTTCCAAACCAGGCAAAATTTGAAAAAAACAACAGGTCCGGTAGTGTCGAAAAAGTCAAAAATGGGAATTTTCCCAAACCTTGCTAAAAGGGGCCAGGGGGGCGGGCTGAGTGAGAAAGGAGCAAAATCAAGCACAGTTTGGGTATTTTGTGAAAATTGTGAAGGATTTTCCAAAATGGGCAAAAATTTTAAAAGTCGACAGTGCCGGTAGTGTCGAAAAAGTCAAAAATGGGGATTTTCCCAAAACTTGCTAAAAGTGGCCGGAGGGCGGGATGAGTGAGCAAAATCAAGCACAGTTGATGTGTAATGTGAAAATTGTGAAGGATTTTCCAAACCGGGCAAAAATTGAATAAAACGACAGGGCCGGTAGTGTCGAAAATGTCAAAAATGGGGATTTTCCAAAAAATGCTAAAAGTGGCCGGGGGGCGGGATGAGTGAAAAACGAGCAAAATCAAGCACAGTTGGGGCGTTTTGTGAAAATTGTGAAGGTGTTTCCAAAGTGGGCAAAAATTTTAAAAGGCGACAAGGCCGGTAGTGTCGAAAAAGTCAAAAATGTGGATTTTCCCAAAACTTGCTAAAAGTGGCCGGGGGGCGGGATGAGTGAAAAACGAGCAAAATCAAGCACAGTTGGGGCGTTTTGTGAAAATTGTGAAGGTGTTTCCAAAGTGGGCAAACATTTTAAAAGGCGACAAGACCGGTAGTGTCGAAAAAGTCAAAAATGTGGATTTTCCCAAAACTTGCTAAAAGTGGCCGGGGAACGGGATGAGTGAAAAACGAGCAAAATCAAGCACAGTTGGGGCGTTTTGTGAAAATTGTGAAGGTGTTTCCAAAGTGGGCAAAAATTTTAAAAGGCGACAGGGCCGGTAGTGTCGAAAAAGTCAAAAATGGGGATTTTCCCAAAACTTGCTAAAAGTGGCCCGGGGGCGGGATGAGTGAAAAACGAGCAAAATCAAGCACAGTTGGGGCGTTTTGTGAAAATTGTGAAGGATTTTCCAAAGTGGGCAAAAATGTTAAAAGGCGACAGGGCCGGTAGTGTCGAAAAAGTCAAAAATGGGGATTTTCCCAAAACCTGCTAAAAGTGGCCGGGATGATTGAGCAAAATCAAGCACAGTTGATGTGTAATGTGAAAATTGTGTAGGATTTTCCAAACCAGGCAAAATTTGAAAAAAACGACAGGTCCGGTAGTGTCGAAAAAGTCAAAAATGGGAATTTTCCCAAACCTTGCTAAAAGGGGCCAGGGGGGCGGGCTGAGTGAGAAAGGAGCAATATCAAGCACAGTTTGGGTATTTTGTGAAAATTGTGAAGGATTTTCCAAAGTGGGCAAAAATTTTAAAAGTCGACAGGGCCGGTAGTGTCGAAAAAGTCAAAAATGGGGATTTTCCCAAAACTTGCTAAAAGTGGACGGGAGGCGGGATGAGTGAGCAAAATCAAGCACAGTTGATGTGTAATGTGAAAATTGTGAAGGATTTTCCAAACCAGGCAAAAATTGAAAAAAACGACAGGGCCGGTACTGTCGAAAAAGTCAAAAATGGGGATTTTCCCAAACCTTGCAAAAAGGGGCCGGGGGGCGGCCTCAGTGAAAAACGAGCAAAATCAAGCACATTTGGGGCGTTTTGTGAAAATTGTGAAGGATTTTCCAAAGTGGGCAAAAATGTTAAAAAACGATAGGGCCGGTAGTGTCAAAAAAGTCAAAAATGGGGATTTTCCCAAAACTTGCTAAAAGTGGCCGGGGGGCGGGATGAGTGAAAAACTAGCAAAATCAAGCACAATTGGGGTGTTTTGTGAAAATTGTGAAGGATTTTCCAAAGTGGGCAAAAATTTTAAAAGGTGACAGGGCCGGTAGTGTCGAAAAAGTCAAAAATGGGGATTTTCCCAAAACCTGCTAAAAGTGGCCGGGGGGCGGGATGAGTGAGCAAAATCAAGCACAGTTGATGTGTAATTGTCAGTATCCTTGCATGTTCATTGACACCTGCTGGACATTTTGTGTTGCAACCATGTGCTTTTGTTTGTTTTGGGTAGTGACTCCGCCCTCACCTGTCATGCTTCCATGTGGTCATTGTCGGCCATTTTGTGCTCACCTGTACTCCGTTAACTCCTAATGATTAGGCCTACTTATTCTGTGCTCTGTCAGCCCCAGTTTGTCAGATTGTCCCAGTCTTTTGTTCTGAGCACATCTACCGTTGTTACCTGCTTTTCCTGTCTGCCAACCTGCTTGTTTGTACTCTGCCTGTGAACCTGGTTTTTGGATTTTGCCTGCCGATTTGGATTATCTGCCTGTTTGGACTGCTTATTTGGACCTGACCCTTGCCTGCCTCTAGACCACTCTTTGGACTGCCCTCTAGTTTGTCAGCTTTTTTCCTGTTTCAGTTTTGTGGCCAAGAGCCTGCATTTTTGTTGAGTTTTTTGACCGTTTGACGGGACATTCTTTGTTGGAGTTGTTTTTTGACTTTTTCTGTTCAATTAAAAACTCTTGAATTTGGAACTTTCTGCATTTGGGTCCGAACTTTCTACAAAACCTGACATTACAATCTGACCAGATAATGGACCCAGCAGAAATAAGTAAGGTTCTTGATCGGCATGGAGCAACGCTGGGGAGACACCAGGCACAAATTGAGTTTGTTTCCAGGACGTTGGAGGCAGCTACAGCAAGTGTGACTGACCTTGCTGCTAGGGTGCAACAGCTCCAGTTAGCCTCCTCAGTACCACCTCCTCCAGCTGCTCCAGCCCGAGAACCTCGCCTGCCTCCACCTGAGACTTACTCAGGAGATCCAGGATCCTGTCAGTCATTCCTAGCTCAGTGTGAGCTGATTTTTGGACTACAGCCATTGACTTTTCCTTCCGATCGTTCTAAGGTTGCCTACGTCATCACCCAGTTGTCTGGAAGAGCTCGTGAGTGGGGAACGGCCATCTGGAGCAACCAGGTGGCGATCCAGGATGACTTCACTCAATTCACTGGTGAAATGAAGAAGGTCTTCGATCGCTCTAAACAGGGAAGGGAGGCTGCTCGTGAGATCCTTAACCTCCGTCAAGGCCGCAGGTCAGTGTCCGACTTTGCAATAGAATTCCGGACTCTGGCGTCCTCTACTGGTTGGAACCTGGAAGCTCTGTATGATACGTTTTTCAATGGACTTTCTGAAGGGATTAAGGATGAACTCATTCCCCGCGATTTGCCTTCATCTTTTGATGGCTTGGTGGATGTGGCTATCCGTGTGGACACTCGGCTAGGTCAGCTTCATCGGTTGAAGACAACCAGTAGTTCTCAGCGGACTGAGCTTCGTCGAGGGTCCAGTTCTCCTCTTCAGGTCCTTGAGGGGGGATCAAGGTCGTCCACTCCGGCTCCTCCAGAGCCAATGAAGATAGACCGGACTAGTCTTTCACCAGCTGAGAGACAGCGAAGGCTGGAGTCTCGTGCCTGTCTGTACTGTGGTCAGCGTGGCCATTTTGTTTCAACCTGTCCTGTAAAAGACAATGCTCACCAGTGAGGCGGGGAGTACTGGTGAGCGCAATTCCCTCAAAGATCTCCCCATCCCTTCGCACTGTTCTGCAAGCAACTGTGATGTGGAGGAGCCATCATCACACCACCTCCGTCCTCATTGACTCTGGAGCTGAAGAGAGCTTCATTGACGTATCACTGGCCACCAGATGGGGAGTTCCAGTAACCACCCTGCAAGTGCCATTGACTGCCTCAGCGCTAAACGGGACCTGTTTCGCCAAGGTAACCCATATCTCATCCCCGGTGAGTTTGATGCTCTCTGGTAATCACACTGAGGAGATTGCTCTTTATGTTATTGATTCACCACAGATTCCCATAGTTCTTGGTCACCCTTGGTTAGTCAAACACAACCCGCACATTGATTGGGAGAAGAATTCTATTTTGGGCTGGAGCCCATTCTGTCATTCCCAGTGTCTGAGGTCTGCCCTTAACCGGTTCCCTGTTTTTCCTGAGCTACCTGAGGAGTTTCCAGACCTGTCAAGAGTTCCGGAGGAATACCTAGACCTGAGACCCGTCTTCAGCAAGTCCAGGGCAACTTCTCTACCACCTCATCGTCCATATGATTGCTCTATAGAGTTGCTTCCTGGAGCTTGTCCGCCTCGAGGTCGTCTGTACTCTCTGGCGCCCCCTGAGAGAATGGCCATGAACAAGTACATTGAGGACTCCCTAGCAGCAGGTATTATCCGTCCCTCGTCCTCTCCAGCAGGGGCAGGGTTTTTCTTTGTGGACAAGAAGGATAGATCATTAAGACCTTGCATTGATTACCGGGGCCTCAATGATATTACGGTTAAGAACAGATATCCTCTTCCCTTGATGTCCTCAGCCTTTGAACTGTTACAGGGTGCCACAGTGTTTTCTAAATTGGACCTTCGTAATGCCTATCATTTGGTGAGAATCAGGGAGGGAGATGAGTGGAAGACGGTATTTAATACACCCACAGGGCACTACGAATACCTTGTAATGCCGTTTGGACTGACCAACGCCCCAGCTGTGTTCCAGACTTTGGTCAATGATGTACTGCGGGATATGGTAAACAAATTTGTTTTTGTTTATTTGGACGATATTCTGATTTTTTCCAAGTCCCTTCGTGACCATGTCCATCATGTCCGATTAGTTCTTCAGCGGTTACTAGAGAACCAACTTTATGTAAAGGCTGAGAAATGTGAGTTCCATCAACGCTCCACATCGTTTTTGGGCTTTGTCGTCTCTGAAGGTGGTGTTGGGATGGACTCCTCTAAGATCAAGGCAGTCATTGATTGGCCTACCCCTCAGTCCCGCAAGGATCTGCAGAAGTTTCTGGGTTTTGCAAATTTTTACAGACGGTTCATTCGTAACTATAGTTCTCTTGCCTGTCCTCTAACTGCTCTGACATCCTCCTCTGTCAGGTTTTTCTGGTCGGAAGTGGCGGAGAAGGCGTTCCAACAACTGAAGAAGCGTTTCACCTCTTCTCCCATTCTGGTTATGCCAGATCCTTCGTGTCAGTTCATTGTTGAGGTGGATGCCTCTGAGGTAGGGGCTGGAGCTGTCCTGTCCCAGAGGTCCAAGGAGGACAATAAGCTGCACCCATGTGCCTTTTTCTCCCACAAGTTAACGCCTGCTGAGAGAAACTACGATGTCGGGGACCGGGAACTTCTGGCGGTCAAACTCGCTCTGGAGGAGTGGCGTCATTGGCTAGAGGGCGCTGAGGTTCCTTTTCTTGTGTGGACGGACCATAGGAACCTGGAGTATTTGAAGTCTGCCAAACGACTCAACGCACGCCAGGCCAGGTGGTCTCTTTTTTTTAGTCGGTTCAATTTTACCTTGTCTTTCCGTCCTGGGTCCAAGAATGCTAAACCTGACTCTCTTTCTCGACAGTTTAGTGCTCCAGATGCTGCCCCTGCCCCTAACACCATTTTGCCTTCTCACTGTTTAGTGGGTGCAGTTTCTTGGCATATAGTCTCTGTGGTTCGCAGTGCCCAGCAACAGGAGGCTTGCCCAGCTGGTTGCCCCCCTAACCGCCTGTTTGTCCCCAGTTCTGTCCGTCCTCAGGTTTTGGAGTGGGGTCACTGCTCCCGACTGACCTGCCATGCCGGGGTTAGGAGGATTATGGCATTTCTCCGTCAACAGTTTTGGTGGCCCCGAATGGTTGCAGATGTCCAAGCCTTCATTGCTGCCTGTCAGATTTGCGCCCAAAACAAGAGCGGGCCAACCAGGACCTTGAAAGGGTTCTTAGGTGCCTGGCGTCCCAGAATCCCACATCCTGGAGTCGGCATTTGGCATGGGCTGAGTATGCCCACAATTCTCTCCCTGTTGCATCTACGGGTCTCTCCCCTTTTCAATGTTGCCTTGGCTACCAACCACCTCTCTTTTCTTCCCAGGAACTTGAGGCATCGGTTCCATCGGTCCAGGCGTTTGTCCGGCGGTGCAAGGCGACGTGGAGACGTGCTCGAGCCTCTCTGTTGCATTCGGGTGCCCAGGTCAAGCGGTTGGCAGACCGCCGAAGGGTCAAGGCCCCCCACTACAGGAGCGGTCAGAGGGTTTGGCTCTCTACAAAGGACCTACCTCTCCGAGTGGACTCACGTAAGCTGGCTCCCCGCTTCATTGGGCCCTATGTCATCGAACGGGTCTTGGGCAGATCTGCAGTCCGGTTGCGCCTGCCCCTCTCACTTCGCCGAGTCCATCCCACCTTCCATGTGTCCCGGGTCAAACCTGTCTGTCACAGTCCTCTGTCTCCCCCGGCTGTGCCCCGCCCTCCCCCCCGGCTCGTTGATGGGGGTCCTGTCTACACTGTCGAGAAGCTGATGGATGTTCGCCGGCGTGGGCGTGGTCTCCAGTTTTTGGTTGACTGGAAAGGGTATGGGCCAGAGGAGCGGATGTGGGTTCCCGCCCGCCACATTGTGGATAAGACACTCATTAGAGACTTTCGCCAGCAACACCCACGCCATCCTGCCTTGACGCCGAGAGGCGTTCGTTGAGGGGGGGGTAGTGTCAGTATCCTTGCATGTTCATTGACACCTGCTGGACATTTTGTGTTGCAACCATGTGCTTTTGTTTGTTTTGGGTAATGACTCCGCCCTCACCTGTCATGCTTCCATGTGGTCATTGTCGGCCATTTTGTGCTCACCTGTACTCCGTTAACTCCTAATGATTAGGCCTACTTATTCTGTGCTCTGTCAGCCCCAGTTTGTCAGATTGTCCCAGTCTTTTGTTCTGAGCACATCTACCGTTGTTACCTGCTTTTCCTGTCTGCCAACCTGCTTGTTTGTACTCTGCCTGTGAACCTGGTTTTTGGATTTTGCCTGCCGATTTGGATTATCTGCCTGTTTGGACTGCTTATTTGGACCTGACCCTTGCCTGCCTCTAGACCACTCTTTGGACTGCCCTCTAGTTTGTCAGCTTTTTTCCTGTTTCAGTTTTGTGGCCAAGAGCCTGCATTTTTGTTGAGTTTTTTGAGCGTTTGACGGGACATTCTTTGTTGGAGTTGTTTTTTGACTTTTTCTGTTCAATTAAAAACTCTTGAATTTGGAACTTTCTGCATTTGGGTCCGAACTTTCTACAAAACCTGACAGTAATGTGTTAAAAGGCGACAGGGCCGGTAGTGTCGAAAAAGTCAAAAATGGGGATTTTCCCAAAACCTGCTAAAAGTGGCCCGGGGGCGGGATGAGTGAGCAAAATCAAGCACAGTTGATGTGTAATGTGAAAATTGTGAAGGATTTTCCAAAGTGGGCAAAAATTTAATAAAACGACAGGGCCGTTAAGGGTCGAAAAAGTCAAAAATTGGGATTTTCCCAAACTTTGGTAAAAGGGGCCAGGGGGGCGGGCTGAGTGAGAAAGGAGCTAAATCAAGCACAGTTGGGGCGTTTTGTGAAAATTGTGAAGGATTTTCCAAAGTGGGCAAAATTTAAAAAAAAAAAAGACAGGGCTGGTAGTGTCGAAAAAGTAAAAAATGTGGATTTTCCCAAAACTTGCTAAAAGGGGCCAGGGGGGCGGGCTGAGTGAGAAAGGAGCAAAATCAAGTACAGTTGGGGCGTTGTGTGAAAATTGTGACGTATTTTCCAAACCGGGCAAAAATTGAAAAAAAACGACAGGGCCGGTAGTGTCGAAAAAGTCAAAAATGGGGAAGGGTGGGCGATTGTCCCAAACCTTGCTAAAAAGGGGCCAGGGGGGCGGACTGAGTAAGAAAGGAGCAAAATCAAGCACAGTTGGGACGTTGTGTGAAAATTGTGAAGGATTTTCCAAACCGGGTAAAAATTGAAAAAAACGACAGGGCCGGTAGTGTCGAAAAAGTCAAAAATGGGGATTTTCACAAACTTTGCTAAAAGGGGCCAGGGGGCGGGCTGAGTGAGAAAGGAGCAAAATCAAGCACAGTTGGGGCGTTTTGAGAAAATTGTGAAGGATATTCCAAAGTGGGCAAAAATTGAATAAAACGACAGGGCCAGTAGTGTCGAAAAAGTCAAAAATGGGGATCTTCCCAAACCTTGCTAAAAGGGGCCAGGGGGCGGGCTGAGTGAAAAACAAGAAAAATCAAGCACAGTTGGGGCGTTTTGTGACAATTGTGAAGGATTTTCCAAAGTGGGCAAAAATTGAAAGAAACGACAGGGCCGTTAAGGGTCGAAAAAGTCAAAAATGGGGATTTTCCTAAAACTTGCTAAAAGGGGCCCGGGGGTGGGCTCAGTAAAAAACGAGTGAAATCAAGCACATTGGGGCGTTTTGTGAAAATTGTGAAGGATTTTCCAAAGTGGGCAAAAATGTTAAAAGGCCACAGGGACGGTAGTGTCGAAAAAGTTAAAAAATGGGATTTTCCCAAACCTTGCTAAAAGGGGCCAGGGGGACGGGCTGAGTGAAACACGAGCAAAATCAAGCACAGTTGGGGTGTTTTGTGAAAATTGTGAAGGATTTTCCAAAGTGGGCAAAAATTTTAAAACGCGACAGGGCCGGTAGTGTCGAAAAAGTCAAAAATTTGGATTTTCCCAAAACTTGCTAAAAGTGGCCGGGGGGCGGGATGTTTGAAAAACGAGCAAAATCAAGCACAGTTGGGGCGTTTTGTGAAAATTGTGAAGGATTGTCCAAAGTGGGTAAAAATTTTAAAAGGTGACAGGGCCGGTAGTGTCGAAAAAGTCAAAAATGGGGATTTTCCCAAAACTTGCTAAAAGTGGCCGGGAGGCGGGATGAGTGAGCAAAATCAAGAACAGTTGGGGCGTTTTGAGAAAATTGTGAAGGATTTTCCAAAGTGGGCAAAAATTTTAAAAAACGATAGGGCCGGTAGTGTCCAAAAAGTCAAAAATGGGGATTTTCCCAAAACTTGCTAAAAGTGGCCGGGGGGCGGGATGAGTGAAAAACGAGCAAAATCAAGCACAGTTGGGGTGTTTTGTGAAAATTGTGAAGGATTTTCCAAAGTGGGCAAAAATTTTAAAAGGTGACAGGGCCGGTAGTGTCGAAAAAGTCAAAAATGGGGATTTTCCCAAAACCTGCTAAAAGTGGCCGGGGGGCGGGATGAGTGAGCAAAATCAAGCACAGTTGATGTGTAATGTGAAAATTGTGAAGGATTTTCCAAACCAGGCAAAAATTTTAATAGGCGACAGGGCCGGTAGTGTCGAAAAAGTCAAAAATGTGGATTTTCCCAAAACTTGCTAAAAGTGGCCGGGGGGCGGGATGTTTGAAAAACGAGCAAAATCAAGCACAGTTGGGGCGTTTTGTGAAAATTGTGAAGGATTTTCCAAAGTGGGCAAACATTTTAAAAGGCCACAGGGCCGGTAGTGTCGAAAAAGTCAAAAATGGGGATTTTCCCAAAACCTGCTAAAAGTGGCCGGGGTGCGGGATGAGTGAGCAAAATCAAGCACAGTTGATGTGTAATGTGAAAATTGTGAAGGATTTTCCAAAGTGGGCAAAAATTTAGAAAAACGACAGGGCCGTTAACGGTCGAAAAAGTCAAAAATGGCGATTTTCCCAAAACTTGCTAAAAGGGGTCAGGGGGGCGGGCTGTGTGAAAAACGAGAAAAATCAAGCACAGTTGGGGCATTTGTGAAAATTGTGAAGGATTTTCCAAACCAGGCAAAAATTGAAAAAAACGACAGGGCCGGTAGTGTCGAAAAAGTCAAAAATGCGGATTTTCCCAAACCTTGCAAAAAGAGGCCCGGGGGTGGGCTCAGTAAAAAACGAGCGAAATCAAGCACATTTGGGGCGTTTTGTGAAAATTGTGAAGGATTTTCCAAAGTGGGCAAAAATGTTAAAAGGCCACAGGGACGGTAGTGTCGAAAAAGTTAAAAAATGGGATTTTCCCAAAACTTGCTAAAAGGGGCCAGGGGGGCGGGCTGAGTGAAAAACGAGCAAAATCAAGCACATTTGGGGCGTTTTGTGAAAATTGTGAAGGATTTTCCAAAGTGGGCAAAAATGTTAAAAAACGATAGGGCCGGTAGTGTCAAAAAAGTCAAAAATGGGGATTTTCCCAAAACTTGCTAAAAGTGGCCGGGGGGCGGGATGAGTGAAAAACGAGCAAAATCAAGCACAGTTGGGGTGTTTTGTGAAAATTGTGAAGGATTTTCCAAAGTGGGCAAAAATTTTAAAAGGTGACAGGGCCGGTAGTGTCGAAAAAGTCAAAAATGGGGATTTTCCCAAAACCTGCTAAAAGTGGCCGGGGGGCGGGATGAGTGAGCAAAATCAAGCACAGTTGATGTGTAATGTGAAAATTGTGAAGGATTTTCCAAACCAGGCAAAAATTTTAATAGGCGACAGGGCCGGTAGTGTCGAAAAAGTCAAAAATGTGGATTTTCCCAAAACTTGCTAAAAGTGGCCGGGGGGCGGGATGTTTGAAAAACGAGCAAAATCAAGCACAGTTGGGGCGTTTTGTGAAAATTGTGAAGGATTTTCCAAAGTGGGCAAACATTTTAAAAGGCCACAGGGCCGGTAGTGTCGAAAAAGTCAAAAATGGGGATTTTCCCAAAACTTGCTATAAGTGGCCGGGAGGCGGGATGAGTGAGCAAAATCAAGCACAGTTGATGTGTAATGTGAAAATTGTGAAGGATTTTCCAAACCAGGCAAAAATTGAAAAAAACGAAAGGGCCGGTACTGTCGAAAAAGTCAAAAATTGGGATTTTCCCAAACCTTGCAAAAAGGGGCCGGGGGGCGGCCTCAGTGAAAAACGAGCAAAATCAAGCACATTTGGGGCGTTTTGTGAAAATTGTGAAGGATTTTCCAAAGTGGGCAAAAATGTTAAAAAACGATAGGGCCGGTAGTGTCAAAAAAGTCAAAAATGGGGATTTTCCCAAAACTTGCTAAAAGTGGCCGGGAGGCGGGATGAGTGAGCAAAATCAAGCACAGTTGGTGTGTAATGTGAAAATTGTGAAGGATTTTCCAAACCAGGCAAAAATTGAAAAAAACGACAGGGCCGGTACTGTCGAAAAAGTCAAAAATTGGGATTTTCCCAAACCTTGCAAAAAGGGGCCGGGGGGCGGCCTCAGTGAAAAACGAGCAAAATCAAGCACATTTGGGGCGTTTTGTGAAAATTGTGAAGGATTTTCCAAAGTGGGCAAAAATGTTAAAAAACGATAGGGCCGGTAGTGTCAAAAAAGTCAAAAATGGGGATTTTCCCAAAACTTGCTAAAAGTGGCCGGGAGGCGGGATGAGTGAGCAAAATCAAGCACAGTTGATGTGTAATGTGAAAATTGTGAAGGATTTTCCAAACCAGGCAAAAATTGAAAAAAACGACAGGGCCGGTACTGTCGAAAAAGTCAAAAATTGGGATTTTCCCAAACCTTGCAAAAAGGGGCCGGGGGGCGGCCTCAGTGAAAAACGAGCAAAATCAAGCACATTTGGGGCGTTTTGTGAAAATTGTGAAGGATTTTCCAAAGTGGGCAAAAATGTTAAAAAACGATAGGGCCGGTAGTGTCAAAAAAGTCAAAAATGGGGATTTTCCCAAAACTTGCTAAAAGTGGCCGGGGGGCGGGATGAGTGGAAAAACTAGCAAAATCAAGCACAGTTGGGGTGTTTTGTGAAAATTGTGAAGGATTTTCCAAAGTGGGCAAAAATTTTAAAAGGTGACAGGGCCGGTAGTGTCGAAAAAGTCAAAAATGGGGATTTTCCCAAAACCTGCTAAAAGTGGCCGGGGGGCGGGATGAGTGAGCAAAATCAAGCACAGTTGATGTGTAATGTGAAAATTGTGAAGGATTTTCCAAACCAGGCAAAAATTGAAAAAAACGACAGGGCCGGTAGTGTCGAAAAAGTCAAAAATGCGGATTTTCCCAAACCTTGCAAAAAGGGGCCGGGGGCGGGATCAGTAAAAAATTAGCGAAATCAAGCATATTTGGGGCGTTTTGTGAAAATTGTGAAGGATTTTCCAAAGTGGGCAAAAATTTAAAAAAACGACAGGGCCGGTAGTGTCGAAAAAGTCAAAAATGGGGATTTTCCCAAACCTTGCAAAAAGGGGCCGGGGGGCGGCCTCAGTGAAAAACGAGCAAAGTCAAGCACATTTGGGGAGCGTTTTGTGAAAATTGTGAAGGATTTTCCAAAGTGGGAAAAAAATTTTAAAAGGCGACAGGGCCGGTAGTGTCGAAAAAGTCAAAAATGGGGATTTTCCCAAAACCTGCTAAAAGTGGCCCAGGGGCGGGATGAGTGAGCAAAATCAAGCACAGTTGATGTGTAATGTGAAAATTGTGAAGGATTTTCCAAAGTGGGCAAAAATTTAATAAAACGACAGGGCCGTTAAGGGTCGAAAAAGTCAAAAATTGGGATTTTCCCAAACTTTGGTAAAAGGGGCCAGGGGGGCGGGATGAGTGAAAAACTAGCAAAATCAAGCACGGTTGGGGCGTTTTGTGAAAATTGTGAAGGATTTTCCAAAGTGGGCAAAAATTTAAAAAAAAGACAGGGCTGGTAGTGTCGAAAAAGTCAAAAATGTGGATTTTCCCAAAACTTGCAAAAAGGGGGCAGGGGATGGGCTGAGTGAAAAACGAGCAAAATCAAGCACAGTTGGGGCGTTTTGTGAAAATTGTGAAGGATTTTCCAAAGTGGGCAAAAATTTAAAAAAAAGACAGGGCCGGTAGTGTCGAAAAAGTCAAAAATGCGGATTTTCCCAAACCTTGCAAAAAGGGGCCGGGGGGCGGGCTCAGTAAAAAACGAGCAAAATCAAGCACATTTGGGGCGTTTTGTGAAAATTGTGAAGGATTTTCCAAAGTGGGCAAAAATGTTGAAAGGCCACAGGGACGGTAGTGTCGAACAAGTTAAAAAAGGGGATTTTCCCAAACCTTGCTAAAAGTGGCCGGGGGGCGGGATGATTAAAAAACGAGCAAAGTCAAGCACATTTGGGGCGTTTTGTGAAAATTGTGAAGGATTTTCCAAAGTGGGCAAAAATTTTAAAAGGCGACAGGGCCGGTAGTGTCGAAAAAGTCAAAAATGTGGATTTTCCCAAAACTTGCTAAAAGTGGCCGGGGGGCGGGATGTTTGAAAAACGAGCAAAATCAAGCACAGTTGGGGCGTTTTGTGAAAATTGTGAAGGATTTTCCAAAGTGGGCAAAAATTTTAAAAGGCGACAGGGACGGTAGTGTCGAAAAAGTCAAAAATGGGGATTTTCCCAAAACCTGCTAAAATTGGCCCGGGGGCGGGATGAGTGAGCAAAATCAAGCACAGTTGATGTGTAATGTGAAAATTGTGAAGGATTTTCCAAAGTGGGCAAAAATGTAATAAAACGACAGGGCCGTTAAGGGTCGAAAAAGTCAAAAATGGGGATTTTCCCAAACTTTGGTAAAAGGGGCCAGGGGGCGGGCTGAGTGAAAAACAAGAAAAATCAAGCACAGTTGGGGCGTTTTGTGACAATTGTGAAGGATTTTCCAAAGTGGGCAAAAATTGAAAGAAACGACAGGGCCGTTAAGGGTCGAAAAAGTCAAAAATGGGGATTTTCCTAAAACTTGCTAAAAGGGGCCCGGGGGTGGGCTCAGTAAAAAACGAGCGAAATCAAGCACAGTTGGGGCATTTGTGAAAATTGTGAAGGATTTTCCAAAGTGGGCAAAAATTGAAAGAAACGACAGGGCCGTTAAGGGTCGAAAAAGTCAAAAATGGGGATTTTCCTAAAACTTGCTAAAAGGGGCCCGGGGGTGGGCTCAGTAAAAAACGAATGAAATCAAGCACATTGGGGCGTTTTGTGAAAATTGTGAAGTATTTTCCAAAGTGGGCAAAAATGTTAAAAGGCCACAGGGACGGTAGTGTCGAAAAAGTTAAAAAATGGGATTTTCCCAAACCTTGCTAAAAGGGGCCAGGGGGGCGGGCTGAGTGAAACACGAGCAAAATCAAGCACAGTTGGGGTGTTTTGTGAAAATTGTGAAGGATTTTCCAAAGTGGGCAAAAATTTTAAAACGCGACAGGGCCGGTAGTGTCGAAAAAGTCAAAAATTTGGATTTTCCCAAAACTTGCTAAAAGTGGCCGGGGGGCGGGATGTTTGAAAAACGAGCAAAATCAAGCACAGTTGGGGCGTTTTGTGAAAATTGTGAAGGATTGTCCAAAGTGGGTAAAAATTTTAAAAGGTGACAGGGCCGGTAGTGTCGAAAAAGTCAAAAATGGGGATTTTCCCAAAACTTGCTAAAAGTGGCCGGGAGGCGGGATGAGTGAGCAAAATCAAGAACAGTTGGGGCGTTTTGAGAAAATTGTGAAGGATTTTCCAAAGTGGGCAAAAATTTTAAAAAACGATAAGGCCGGTAGTGTCAAAAAAGTCAAAAATGGGGATTTTCCCAAAACTTGCTAAAAGTGGCCGGGGGGCGGGATGAGTGAAAAACGAGCAAAATCTAGCACAGTTGGGGTGTTTTGTGAAAATTGTGAAGGATTTTCCAAAGTGGGCAAAAATTTTAAAAGGTGACAGGGCCGGTAGTGTCGAAAAAGTCAAAAATGGGGATTTTCCCAAAACCTGCTAAAAGTGGCCGGGGGGCGGGATGAGTGAGCAAAATCAAGCACAGTTGATGTGTAATGTGAAAATTGTGAAGGATTTTCCAAACCAGGCAAAAATTTTAATAGGCGACAGGGCCGGTAGTGTCGAAAAAGTCAAAAATGTGGATTTTCCCAAAACTTGCTAAAAGTGGCCGGGGGGCGGGATGTTTGAAAAACGAGCAAAATCAAGCACAGTTGGGGCGTTTTGTGAAAATTGTGAAGGATTTTCCAAAGTGGGCAAACATTTTAAAAGGCCACAGGGCCGGTAGTGTCGAAAAAGTCAAAAATGGGGATTTTCCCAAAACCTGCTAAAAGTGGCCGGGGAGCGGGATGAGTGAGCAAAATCAAGCACAGTTGATGTGTAATGTGGAAATTGTGAAGGATTTTCCAAAGTGGGCAAAAATTTAGAAAAACGACAGGGCCGTTAACGGTCGAAAAAGTCAAAAATGGCGATTTTCCCAAAACTTGCTAAAAGGGGTCAGGGGGGCGGGCTGTGTGAAAAACGAGAAAAATCAAGCACAGTTGGGGCATTTGTGAAAATTGTGAAGGATTTTCCAAACCAGGCAAAAATTGAAAAAAACGACAGGGCCGGTAGTGTCGAAAAAGTCAAAAATGCGGATTTTCCCAAACCTTGCAAAAAGAGGCCCGGGGGTGGGCTCAGTAAAAAACGAGCGAAATCAAGCACATTTGGGGCGTTTTGTGAAAATTGTGAAGGATTTTCCAAAGTGGGCAAAAATGTTAAAAGGCCACAGGGACGGTAGTGTCGAAAAAGTTAAAAAATGGGATTTTCCCAAAACTTGCTAAAAGGGGCCAGGGGGGCGGGCTGAGTGAAACACGAGCAAAATCAAGCACAGTTGGGGCGTTTTGTGAAAATTGTGAAGGATTTTCCAAAGTGGGCAAAAATGTTAAAAGGCGACAGGGCCGGTAGTGTCGAAAAAGTCAAAAATGTGGATTTTCCCAAAACTTGCTAAAAGTGGCCGGGGGGTGGGATGTTTGAAAAACGAGCAAAATCAAGCACAGTTGGGGCGTTTTGTGAAAATTGTGAAGGATTTTCCAAAGTGGGCAAAAATTTTAAAAGACCACAGGGCCGGTAGTGTCGAAAAAGTCAAAAATGGGGATTTTCCCAAAACTTGCTAAAAGTGGCCGGGAGGCGGGATGAGTGAGCAAAATCAAGCACAGTTGATGTGTAATGTGAAAATTGTGAAGGATTTTCCAAACCAGGCAAAAATTGAAAAAAACGACAGGGCCGGTACTGTCGAAAAAGTCAAAAATGGGGATTTTCCCAAACCTTGCAAAAAGGGGCCGGGGGGCGGCCTCAGTGAAAAACGAGCAAAATCAAGCACATTTGGGGCGTTTTGTGAAAATTGTGAAGGATTTTCCAAAGTGGGCAAAAATGTTAAAAAACGATAGGGCCGGTAGTGTCAAAAAAGTCAAAAATGGGGATTTTCCCAAAACTTGCTAAAAGTGGCCGGGGGGCGGGATGAGTGAAAAACGAGCAAAATCAAGCACAGTTGGGGTGTTTTGTGAAAATTGTGAAGGATTTTCCAAAGTGGGCAAAAATTTTAAAAGGTGACAGGGCCGGTAGTGTCGAAAAAGTCAAAAATGGGGATTTTCCCAAAACCTGCTAAAAGTGGCCGGGGGGCGGGATGAGTGAGCAAAATCAAGCACAGTTGATGTGTAATGTGAAAATTGTGAAGGATTTTCCAAACCAGGCAAAAATTTTAATAGGCGACAGGGCCGGTAGTGTCGAAAAAGTCAAAAATGTGGATTTTCCCAAAACTTGCTAAAAGTGGCCGGGGGGCGGGATGTTTGAAAAACGAGCAAAATCAAGCACAGTTGGGGCGTTTTGTGAAAATTGTGAAGGATTTTCCAAAGTGGGCAAACATTTTAAAAGGCCACAGGGCCGGTAGTGTCGAAAAAGTCAAAAATGGGGATTTTCCCAAAACTTGCTAAAAGTGGCCGGGAGGCGGGATGAGTGAGCAAAATCAAGCACAGTTGATGTGTAATGTGAAAATTGTGAAGGATTTTCCAAACCAGGCAAAAATTGAAAAAAACGACAGGGCCGGTACTGTCGAAAAAGTCAAAAATTGGGATTTTCCCAAACCTTGCAAAAAGGGGACGGGGGGCGGCCTCAGTGAAAAACGAGCAAAATCAAGCACATTTGGGGCGTTTTGTGAAAATTGTGAAGGATTTTCCAAAGTGGGCAAAAATGTTAAAAAACGATAGGGCCGGTAGTGTCAAAAAAGTCAAAAATGGGGATTTTCCCAAAACTTGCTAAAAGTGGCCGGGGGGCGGGATGAGTGGAAAAACTAGCAAAATCAAGCACAGTTGGGGTGTTTTGTGAAAATTGTGAAGGATTTTCCAAAGTGGGCAAAAATTTTAAAAGGTGACAGGGCCGGTAGTGTCGAAAAAGTCAAAAATGGGGATTTTCCCAAAACCTGCTAAAAGTGGCCGGGGGGCGGGATGAGTGAGCAAAATCAAGCACAGTTGATGTGTAATGTGAAAATTGTGAAGGATTTTCCAAACCAGGCAAAAATTGAAAAAAAACGACAGGGCCGGTAGTGTCGAAAAAGTCAAAAATGCGGATTTTCCCAAACCTTGCAAAAAGGGGCCGGGGGCGGGATCAGTAAAAAATTAGCGAAATCAAGCATATTTGGGGCGTTTTGTGAAAATTGTGAAGGATTTTCCAAAGTGGGCAAAAATTTAAAAAAACGACAGGGCCGGTAGTGTCGAAAAAGTCAAAAATGGGGATTTTCCCAAACCTTGCAAAAAGGGGCCGGGGGGCGGCCTCAGTGAAAAACGAGCAAAGTCAAGCACATTTGGGGAGCGTTTTGTGAAAATTGTGAAGGATTTTCCAAAGTGGGAAAAAAATTTTAAAAGGCGACAGGGCCGGTAGTGTCGAAAAAGTCAAAAATGGGGATTTTCCCAAAACCTGCTAAAAGTGGCCCAGGGGCGGGATGAGTGAGCAAAATCAAGCACAGTTGATGTGTAATGTGAAAATTGTGAAGGATTTTCCAAAGTGGGCAAAAATTTAATAAAACGACAGGGCCGTTAAGGGTCGAAAAAGTCAAAAATTGGGATTTTCCCAAACTTTGGTAAAAGGGGCCAGGGGGGCGGGATGAGTGAAAAACTAGCAAAATCAAGCACGGTTGGGGCGTTTTGTGAAAATTGTGAAGGATTTTCCAAAGTGGGCAAAAATTTAAAAAAAAGACAGGGCTGGTAGTGTCGAAAAAGTCAAAAATGTGGATTTTCCCAAAACTTGCAAAAAGGGGGCAGGGGATGGGCTGAGTGAAAAACGAGCAAAATCAAGCACAGTTGGGGCGTTTTGTGAAAATTGTGAAGGATTTTCCAAAGTGGGCAAAAATTTAAAAAAAAGACAGGGCCGGTAGTGTCGAAAAAGTCAAAAATGCGGATTTTCCCAAACCTTGCAAAAAGGGGCCGGGGGGCGGGCTCAGTAAAAAACGAGCAAAATCAAGCACATTTGGGGCGTTTTGTGAAAATTGTGAAGGATTTTCCAAAGTGGGCAAAAATGTTGAAAGGCCACAGGGACGGTAGTGTCGAAAAAGTTAAAAAAGGGGATTTTCCCAAACCTTGCTAAAAGTGGCCGGGGGGCGGGATGATTAAAAAACGAGCAAAGTCAAGCACATTTGGGGCGTTTTGTGAAAATTGTGAAGGATTTTCCAAAGTGGGCAAAAATTTTAAAAGGCGACAGGGACGGTAGTGTCGAAAAAGTCAAAAATGGGGATTTTCCCAAAACCTGCTAAAATTGGCCCGGGGGCGGGATGAGTGAGCAAAATCAAGCACAGTTGATGTGTAATGTGAAAATTGTGAAGGATTTTCCAAAGTGGGCAAAAATTTAATAAAACGACAGGGCCGTTAAGGGTCGAAAAAGTCAAAAATGGGGATTTTCCCAAACTTTGGTAAAAGGGGCCAGGGGGCGGGCTGAGTGAAAAACAAGAAAAATCAAGCACAGTTGGGGCGTTTTGTGACAATTGTGAAGGATTTTCCAAAGTGGGCAAAAATTGAAAGAAACGACAGGGCCGTTAAGGGTCGAAAAAGTCAAAAATGGGGATTTTCCTAAAACTTGCTAAAAGGGGCCCGGGGGTGGGCTCAGTAAAAAACGAGCGAAATCAAGCACAGTTGGGGCATTTGTGAAAATTGTGAAGGATTTTCCAAAGTGGGCAAAAATTTTAAAAGGTGACAGGGCCGGTAGTGTCGAAAAAGTCAAAAATGGGGATTTTCCCAAAACCTGCTAAAAGTGGCCGGGGGGCGGGATGAGTGAGCAAAATCAAGCACAGTTGATGTGTAATGTGAAAATTGTGAAGGATTTTCCAAACCAGGCAAAAATTTTAATAGGCGACAGGGCCGGTAGTGTCGAAAAAGTCAAAAATGTGGATTTTCCCAAAACTTGCTAAAAGTGGCCGGGGGGCGGGATGTTTGAAAAACGAGCAAAATCAAGCACAGTTGGGGCGTTTTGTGAAAATTGTGAAGGATTTTCCAAAGTGGGCAAACATTTTAAAAGGCCACAGGGCCGGTAGTGTCGAAAAAGTCAAAAATGGGGATTTTCCCAAAACTTGCTAAAAGTGGCCGGGAGGCGGGATGAGTGAGCAAAATCAAGCACAGTTGATGTGTAATGTGAAAATTGTGAAGGATTTTCCAAACCAGGCAAAAATTGAAAAAAAACGACAGGGCCGGTACTGTCGAAAAAGTCAAAAATTGGGATTTTCCCAAACCTTGCAAAAAGGGGCCGGGGGGCGGCCTCAGTGAAAAACGAGCAAAATCAAGCACATTTGGGGCGTTTTGTGAAAATTGTGAAGGATTTTCCAAAGTGGGCAAAAATGTTAAAAAACGATAGGGCCGGTAGTGTCAAAAAAGTCAAAAATGGGGATTTTCCCAAAACTTGCTAAAAGTGGCCGGGGGGCGGGATGAGTGGAAAAACTAGCAAAATCAAGCACAGTTGGGGTGTTTTGTGAAAATTGTGAAGGATTTTCCAAAGTGGGCAAAAATTTTAAAAGGTGACAGGGCCGGTAGTGTCGAAAAAGTCAAAAATGGGGATTTTCCCAAAACCTGCTAAAAGTGGCCGGGGGGCGGGATGAGTGAGCAAAATCAAGCACAGTTGATGTGTAATGTGAAAATTGTGAAGGATTTTCCAAACCAGGCAAAAATTGAAAAAAAACGACAGGGCCGGTAGTGTCGAAAAAGTCAAAAATGCGGATTTTCCCAAACCTTGCAAAAAGGGGCCGGGGGCGGGATCAGTAAAAAATTAGCGAAATCAAGCATATTTGGGGCGTTTTGTGAAAATTGTGAAGGATTTTCCAAAGTGGGCAAAAATTTAAAAAAACGACAGGGCCGGTAGTGTCGAAAAAGTCAAAAATGGGGATTTTCCCAAACCTTGCAAAAAGGGGCCGGGGGGCGGCCTCAGTGAAAAACGAGCAAAGTCAAGCACATTTGGGGAGCGTTTTGTGAAAATTGTGAAGGATTTTCCAAAGTGGGAAAAAAATTTTAAAAGGCGACAGGGCCGGTAGTGTCGAAAAAGTCAAAAATGGGGATTTTCCCAAAACCTGCTAAAAGTGGCCCAGGGGCGGGATGAGTGAGCAAAATCAAGCACAGTTGATGTGTAATGTGAAAATTGTGAAGGATTTTCCAAAGTGGGCAAAAATTTAATAAAACGACAGGGCCGTTAAGGGTCGAAAAAGTCAAAAATTGGGATTTTCCCAAACTTTGGTAAAAGGGGCCAGGGGGGCGGGATGAGTGAAAAACTAGCAAAATCAAGCACGGTTGGGGCGTTTTGTGAAAATTGTGAAGGATTTTCCAAAGTGGGCAAAAATTTAAAAAAAAGACAGGGCTGGTAGTGTCGAAAAAGTCAAAAATGTGGATTTTCCCAAAACTTGCAAAAAGGGGGCAGGGGATGGGCTGAGTGAAAAACGAGCAAAATCAAGCACAGTTGGGGCGTTTTGTGAAAATTGTGAAGGATTTTCCAAAGTGGGCAAAAATTTAAAAAAAAGACAGGGCCGGTAGTGTCGAAAAAGTCAAAAATGCGGATTTTCCCAAACCTTGCAAAAAGGGGCCGGGGGGCGGGCTCAGTAAAAAACGAGCAAAATCAAGCACATTTGGGGCGTTTTGTGAAAATTGTGAAGGATTTTCCAAAGTGGGCAAAAATGTTGAAAGGCCACAGGGACGGTAGTGTCGAAAAAGTTAAAAAAGGGGATTTTCCCAAACCTTGCTAAAAGTGGCCGGGGGGCGGGATGATTAAAAAACGAGCAAAGTCAAGCACATTTGGGGCGTTTTGTGAAAATTGTGAAGGATTTTCCAAAGTGGGCAAAAATTTTAAAAGGCGACAGGGACGGTAGTGTCGAAAAAGTCAAAAATGGGGATTTTCCCAAAACCTGCTAAAATTGGCCCGGGGGCGGGATGAGTGAGCAAAATCAAGCACAGTTGATGTGTAATGTGAAAATTGTGAAGGATTTTCCAAAGTGGGCAAAAATTTAATAAAACGACAGGGCCGTTAAGGGTCGAAAAAGTCAAAAATGGGGATTTTCCCAAACTTTGGTAAAAGGGGCCAGGGGGCGGGCTGAGTGAAAAACAAGAAAAATCAAGCACAGTTGGGGCGTTTTGTGACAATTGTGAAGGATTTTCCAAAGTGGGCAAAAATTGAAAGAAACGACAGGGCCGTTAAGGGTCGAAAAAGTCAAAAATGGGGATTTTCCTAAAACTTGCTAAAAGGGGCCCGGGGGTGGGCTCAGTAAAAACGAGCGAAATCAAGCACAGTTGGGGCATTTGTGAAAATTGTGAAGGATTTTCCAAAGTGGGCAAAAATTGAAAGAAACGACAGGGCCGGTAGTGTCGAAAAAGTCAAAAATGCGGATTTTCCCAAACCTTGCAAAAAGGGGCCGGGGGGCGGGCTCAGTAAAAAACGAGCAAAATCAAGCACATTTGGGGCGTTTTGTGAAAATTGTGAAGGATTTTCCAAAGTGGGCAAAAATGTTGAAAGGCCACAGGGACGGTAGTGTCGAAAAAGTTAAAAAAGGGGATTTTCCCAAACCTTGCTAAAAGTGGCCGGGGGGCGGGATGATTAAAAAACGAGCAAAGTCAAGCACATTTGGGGCGTTTTGTGAAAATTGTGAAGGATTTTCCAAAGTGGGCAAAAATTTTAAAAGGCGACAGGGACGGTAGTGTCGAAAAAGTCAAAAATGGGGATTTTCCCAAAACCTGCTAAAATTGTCCCGGGGGCGGGATGAGTGAGCAAAATCAAGCACAGTTGATGTGTAATGTGAAAATTGTGAAGGATTTTCCAAAGTGGGCAAAAATTTAATAAAACGACAGGGCCGTTAAGGGTCGAAAAAGTCAAAAATGGGGATTTTCCCAAACTTTGGTAAAAGGGGCCAGGGGGCGGGCTGAGTGAAAAACAAGAAAAATCAAGCACAGTTGGGGCGTTTTGTGACAATTGTGAAGGATTTTCCAAAGTGGGCAAAAATTGAAAGAAACGACAGGGCCGTTAAGGGTCGAAAAAGTCAAAAATGGGGATTTTCCTAAAACTTGCTAAAAGGGGCCCGGGGGTGGGCTCAGTAAAAACGAGCGAAATCAAGCACAGTTGGGGCATTTGTGAAAATTGTGAAGGATTTTCCAAAGTGGGCAAAAATTGAAAGAAACGACAGGGCCGTTAAGGGTCGAAAAAGTCAAAAATGGGGATTTTCCTAAAACTTGCTAAAAGGGGCCCGGGGGTGGGCTCAGTAAAAAACGAGTGAAATCAAGCACATTGGGGCGTTTTGTGAAAATTGTGAAGGATTTTCCAAAGTGGGCAAAAATGTTAAAAGGCCACAGGGACGGTAGTGTCGAAAAAGTTAAAAAATGGGATTTTCCCAAACCTTGCTAAAAGGGGCCAGGGGGGCGGGCTGAGTGAAACACGAGCAAAATCAAGCACAGTTGGGGTGTTTTGTGAAAATTGTGAAGGATTTTCCAAAGTGGGCAAAAATTTTAAAACGCGACAGGGCCGGTAGTGTCGAAAAAGTCAAAAATTTGGATTTTCCCAAAACTTGCTAAAAGTGGCCGGGGGCGGGATGTTTGAAAAACGAGCAAAATCAAGCACAGTTGGGGCGTTTTGTGAAAATTGTGAAGGATTGTCCAAAGTGGGTAAAAATTTTAAAAGGTGACAGGGCCGGTAGTGTCGAAAAAGTCAAAAATGGGGATTTTCCCAAAACTTGCTAAAAGTGGCCGGGAGGCGGGATGAGTGAGCAAAATCAAGAACAGTTGGGGCGTTTTGAGAAAATTGTGAAGGATTTTCCAAAGTGGGCAAAAATTTTAAAAAACGATAAGGCCGGTAGTGTCAAAAAAGTCAAAAATGGGGATTTTCCCAAAACTTGCTAAAAGTGGCCGGGGGGGGGATGAGTGAAAAACGAGCAAAATCAAGCACAGTTGGGGTGTAATGTGAAAATTGTGAAGGATTTTCCAAAGTGGGCAAAAATTTTAATAGGCGACAGGGCCGGTAGTGTCGAAAAAGTCAAAAATGGGGATTTTCCCAAAACTTGCTAAAAGTGGCCGGGGGGCGGGATGTTTGAAAAACGAGCAAAATCAAGCACAGTTGGGGCGTTTTGTGAAAATTGTGAAGGATTTTCCAAAGTGGGCAAACATTTTAAAAGGCCACAGGGCCGGTAGTGTCGAAAAAGTCAAAAATGGGGATTTTCCCAAAACCTGCTAAAAGTGGCCGGGGAGCGGGATGATTGAGCAAAATCAAGCACAGTTGATGTGTAATGTGAAAATTGTGAAGGATTTTCCAAAGTGGGCAAAAATTTTGAAAAACGACAGGGCCGTTAACGGTCGAAAAAGTCAAAAATGGCGATTTTCCCAAAACTTGCTAAAAGGGGTCAGGGGGGCGGGCTGTGTGAAAAACGAGAAAAATCAAGCACAGTTGGGGCATTTGTGAAAATTGTGAAGGATTTTCCAAACCAGGCAAAAATTGAAAAAAACGACAGGGCCGGTAGTGTCGAAAAAGTCAAAAATGCGGATTTTCCCAAACCTTGCAAAAAGAGGCCGGGGGTGGGCTCAGTAAAAAACGAGCGAAATCAAGCACATTTGGGGCGTTTTGTGAAAATTGTGAAGGATTTTCCAAAGTGGGCAAAAATGTTAAAAGGCCACAGGGACGGTAGTGTCGAAAAAGTTAAAAAATGGGATTTTCCCAAAACTTGCTAAAAGGGGCCAGGGGGCGGGCTGAGTGAAACACGAGCAAAATCAAGCACAGTTGGGGTGTTTTGTGAAAATTGTGAAGGATTTTCCAAAGTGGGCAAAAATTTTAAAAGGCGACAGGGCCGGTAGTGTCGAAAAAGTCAAAAATGTGGATTTTCCCAAAACTTGCTAAAAGTGGCCGGGGGGTGGGATGTTTGAAAAACGAGCAAAATCAAGCACAGTTGGGGCGTTTTGTGAAAATTGTGAAGGATTTTCCAAAGTGGGCAAAAATTTTAAAAGACCACAGGGCCGGTAGTGTCGAAAAAGTCAAAAATGGGGATTTTCCCAAAACTTGCTAAAAGTGGCCGGGAGGCGGGATGAGTGAGCAAAATCAGCACAGTTGATGTGTAATGTGAAAATTGTGAAGGATTTTCCAAACCAGGCAAAAATTGAAAAAAACGACAGGGCCGGTACTGTCGAAAAAGTCAAAAATGGGGATTTTCCCAAACCTTGCAAAAAGGGGCCGGGGGGCGGCCTCAGTGAAAAACGAGCAAAATCAAGCACATTTGGGGCGTTTTGTGAAAATTGTGAAGGATTTTCCAAAGTGGGCAAAAATGTTAAAAAACGATAGGGCCGGTAGTGTCAAAAAAGTCAAAAATGGGGATTTTCCCAAAACTTGCTAAAAGTGGCCGGGGGGCGGGATGAGTGAAAAACGAGCAAAATCAAGCACAGTTGGGGTGTTTTGTGAAAATTGTGAAGGATTTTCCAAAGTGGGCAAAAATTTTAAAAGGTGACAGGGCCGGTAGTGTCGAAAAAGTCCAAAATGGGGATTTTCCCAAAACCTGCTAAAAGTGGCCGGGGGGCGGGATGAGTGAGCAAAATCAAGCACAGTTGATGTGTAATGTGAAAATTGTGAAGGATTTTCCAAACCAGGCAAAAATTTTAATAGGCGACAGGGCCGGTAGTGTCGAAAAAGTCAAAAATGTGGATTTTCCCCAAACTTGCTAAAAGTGGACCGGGGGGCGGGATGTTTGAAAAACGAGCAAAATCAAGCACAGTTGATGTGTAATGTGAAAATTGTGAAGGATTTTCCAAACCAGGCAAAAATTGAAAAAAACGACAGGGCCGGTAGTGTCGAAAAAGTCAAAAATGCGGATTTTCCCAAACCTTGCAAAAAGGGGCCGGGGGCGGGATCAGTAAAAAATTAGCGAAATCAAGCATATTTGGGGCGTTTTGTGAAAATTGTGAAGGATTTTCCAAAGTGGGCAAAAATTTAAAAAAACGACAGGGCCGGTGTGTCGAAAAAGTCAAAAATGGGGATTTTCCCAAACCTTGCAAAAAGGGGCCGGGGGGCGGCCTCAGTGAAAAACGAGCAAAGTCAAGCACATTTGGGGAGCGTTTTGTGAAAATTGTGAAGGATTTTCCAAAGTGGGAAAAAATTTTTAAAAGGCGACAGGGCCGGTAGTGTCGAAAAAGTCAAAAATGGGGATTTTCCCAAAACCTGCTAAAAGTGGCCCAGGGGCGGGATGAGTGAGCAAAATCAAGCACAGTTGATGTGTAATGTGAAAATTGTGAAGGATTTTCCAAAGTGGGCAAAAATTTAATAAAACGACAGGGCCGTTAAGGGTCGAAAAAGTCAAAAATTGGGATTTTCCCAAACTTTGGTAAAAGGGGCCAGGGGGGCGGGATGAGTGAAAAACTAGCAAAATCAAGCACGGTTGGGGCGTTTTGTGAAAATTGTGAAGGATTTTCCAAAGTGGGCAAAAATTTAAAAAAAAGACAGGGCTGGTAGTGTCGAAAAAGTCAAAAATGTGGATTTTCCCAAAACTTGCAAAAAGGGGGCAGGGGATGGGCTGAGTGAAAAACGAGCAAAATCAAGCACAGTTGGGGCGTTTTGTGAAAATTGTGAAGGATTTTCCAAAGTGGGCAAAAATTTAAAAAAAAGACAGGGCTGGTAGTGTCGAAAAAGTCAAAAATGGGGATTTTCCCAAAACCTGCTAAAATTGGCCCGGGGGCGGGATGAGTGAGCAAAATCAAGCACAGTTGATGTGTAATGTGAAAATTGTGAAGGATTTTCCAAAGTGGGCAAAAATTTAATAAAACGACAGGGCCGTTAAGGGTCGAAAAAGTCAAAAATTGGGATTTTCCCAAACTTTGGTAAATGGGGCCAGGGGGGCGGGCTGAGTGAAAAACGAGCAAAATCAAGCACGGTTGGGGCGTTTTGTGAAAATTGTGAAGGATTTTCCAAAGTGGGCAAAAATGTTAAAAGGCCACAGGGACGGTAGTGTCGAAAAAGTTAAAAAAGGGGATTTTCCCAAACCTTGCTAAAAGTGGCCGGGGGGCGGGATGAGTGAAAAACGAGCAAAGTCAAGCACATTTGGGGCGTTTTGTGAAAATTGTGAAGGATTTTCCAAAGTGGGCAAAAATGTTAAAAGGCCACAGGGACGGTAGTGTCGAAAAGTTAAAAAAGGGGATTTTCCCAAACCTTGCTAAAAAGGGCCAGGGGGGCGGGCTGAGTGAAACACGAGCAAAATCAAGAGCAGTTGGGGCGTTTTGTGAAAATTGTGAAGGATTTTCCAAAGTTGTCAAAAATTAAAAAAAACGGCAGGGCCGTTAAGTGTCGAAGAAGTCAAAATGGGGACTTTCCCAAAACTTGATAAAAGGGGCCAGCAGAGCGGGCTGAGAGAAAAACGAGCAAAATCAAGCACGGTGTGGGCGTTTTGTGATAATTGTGAAGGATTTTCCAAAGTGGGCAAAAATTTAGAAAAACGACAGGGCCGTTAACGGTCGAAAAAGTCAAAAATGTGGATTTTCCCAAAACTTGCTAAAAGTGGCCGGGGGGCGGGATGAGTGAAAAACGAGAAAAATCAAGCACAGTTGGGGCATTTGTGAAAATTATGAAGGATTTTCCAAAGTGGGCAAAAATTGAAAGAAACGACAGGGCCGGTAGTGTCGAAAAAGTCAAAAATGGGGATTTTCCGAAACCTTGCTAAAAGGGGCCAGGGGGGCGGGCTGAGTGAGAAACGAGCAAAATCAAGCACAGTTGGGGCGTTTTGTGAAAATTGTGAAGGATTTTCCAAAGTGGGCAAAAATTTAAAAAAAAGACAGGGCTGGTAGTGTCGAAAAAGTCAAAAATGGGGATCTTCTCAAACCTTGCTAAAAGTGGCCAGAGGGGGTGGCTAAGTGAAAAAGGAGCAAAATCAAGCACAGTTGGGGCGTTGTGGGAGGGGGATACGCACATAAGCACGGGAAAGAGAGGACACATGGTCAGTCTGAAAGGGGTTCACGTGGGGTGGAGTGTGTGTGTGTGTGTGTGTGTGTGCGTGCGTGTGCGTGTATGTGCGTGCGTGCGTGCGTGTGTGTGTGTGTGTGTGTGTGTGTGTGCATGTATGTGTTTGTATGTGTGTGTGTGTGTTTGTGTGTGTGTGTGTGTGCGTGTAGGTGTGCGTGTGGTGGTGGTGGTGGATTTGTGGTTGTGTACTATCTGATGAATGAACACAATCTAGGGTCACCCATTCATTTCCTATGGCGGTCATTTTTGACCGGGAACACCACAGGTGTTACAAAGTTGACTAAACAACTCAAAATTCAATGAAAGTAGTGATCAGCATTTGTATATGTTCAAATGCCTAGTGTGGAGGATATCATAAGCCCTTGAGACAATAAAATGTAAAACACAATATTTATGATTGATCAAAATGGAAATCGGTCAGATTTGACCCGAACACGACAGGAAGGTTAAATCGTCTTTTCTCACCAAGCTCATCGAAATGCACACTGAATCACTTATTCTGTCTGGAAATCCAGTAAAAACCAAGATAATGCAGAATTCACCGCATTGAACTGTTTCTGTTGATAAAACAGCATTTCCAGCAGTTCTGTTAAGAGAATGGCTTACAAATATGATTTTATGGCTTAAAACGTCTTTTCTCACCACGATCATCCAAATGCACACAGAATCACTTATTCTTACTGGAAATCCACAAAAAACCAAGATAATGCAGAATTCACGTCAATGAACTGTTTCTGTTGATAAAACGGCTGTTTTAGCAGCTCTGTTAAGAGAATGTATTACAAATATAGTTTTAATGCTTAAATCGTCTTTTCTCACCAAGCTCATCCAAATGCACACTGAATCACTTATTCTGTCTGGAAATCCACAAAAAACCCAGAAAATGCAGAATTTACCACATTGAACTGTTTCTGTTGATAAAACAGCATTTCCAGCAGTTCTGTTAAGAGAATGGCTTACAAATATGTTTTTATGGCTTAAAACGTCTTTTCTCACCAAGATCAGACAAAATCACTTATCCTGTCTGGAAATCCACAAAAAACCCAGATAATGCAGAATTCACGTCAATGAACTGTTTCTGTTGATAAAACGGCTGTTTTAGCAGCTCTGTTAAGACAATGTATTACAAACATATTTTTATTGCTTTAATCGTCTTTTCTCAACAAGATCATCCACCTGCACACTGAATCACTTATTCTGTCTGGAAATCCACAAAAAACCCAGATAATGCAGAATTCACCACATTGAACTTTTTCTGTTGATAAAACAGCTGTTTTAGCAGCTCTGTTAAGAGAATGGCTTACAAATATGATTTTATGGCTTAAAACGTCTTTTCTCACCAAGATCATCCAAATGCACACAGAATCACTTATTCTGTCTGGAAATCCACAAAAAACCCAGATAATGCAAAATTCACCACATTGAACTGTTTCTGTTGATAAAACGGCTGTTTTAGCAGCTCTGTTAAGAGAATGGCTTACAAATAGGTTTTTATGGCTTAAAACGTCTTTTCTCACCAAGATCATCCAAATGCACACTTAATCACTTATTCTGTTTGGAAATCCACAAAAAAAACAGATAATGCAGGATTCACCACATTGAACTGTTTCTGTTGATAAAACAGCATTTCCAGCAGTTCTGTTAAGAGAATGGCTTACAAATATGTTTTTTATGGCTTAAAACGTCTTTTCTCACCAAGATCATCCAAATGCACACAAAATCACTTATCCTGTCTGGAAATCCACAAAAAACCCAGATAATGCAGAATTCACCGCATTGAACTGTTTCTGTTGATAAAACAGCATTTCCAGCAGTTCTGTTAAGAGAATGGCTTACAAATATGATTTTATGGCTTAAAACGTCTTTTCTCACCAAGATCATCCAAATGCACACAGAATCACTTATTCTGTCTGGAAATCCACAAAAAACCCAGATAATGCAGAATTCACCACAATGAACTGTTTCTGTTGGTAAAACGGCTGTTTTAGCAGCTCTGTTAAGACAATGTATTACAAACATATTTTTATGGCTTAAAACGTCTTTTCTCACCAAGATCATCCAAATGCACACTTAATCACTTATTCTGTTTGGAAATCCACAAAAAACCCAGATAATGCAGGATTCACCACATTGAACTGTTTCTGTTGATAAAACAGCATTTCCAGCAGTTCTGTTAAGAGAATGGCTTACAAATATGATTTTATGGCTTAAAACGTCTTTTCTCACCAAGATCATCCAAATGCACACAGAATCACTTATTCTGTCTGGAAATCCACAAAAAACCCAGATAATGCAGAATTCACCACAATGAACTGTTTCTGTTGGTAAAACGGCTGTTTTAGCAGCTCTGTTAAGACAATGTATTACAAACATATTTTTATTGCTTTAATCGTCTTTTCTCAGCAAGATCATCCACCTGCACACTGAATCACTTATTCTGTCTGGAAATCCACAAAAAACCCAGATAATGCAGAATTCACCACATTGAACTGTTTCTGTTGATAAAACGGTT
>NW_026910510.1:0-27500 GCF_963691925.1 Scomber scombrus
GAACATCTATCAAGCTGAACAGATGTTTTCCTCTGGAGGTGGTGAGGATCAAAACAGAGCAAAAAGAAGAGTAAGGCATACATTTGTCAAATGGGTAGAAACACCAATCCAAATGGCTGCTCCTGTAAGGTATATACTATTTTTAATTTTATTAAGGAATTAAGGCAGCTTTAAATGGGGCAATCTGTAAAAAATGGTTGAAAGAGTTCCAAAAGATTGTGATTATTGTAGAATGTTACAAAATGCTGAAGCTAAAGCCTTCATGGGAAATCTAAAAAGTTTTAACACTTTTCAGCTCCAATTTATTCCCAAGTTTGCATTTGGAACCCAAGCTTGTTCGCTTTTACTATTCTAATTAATGCTGAAGCTTTGACTCAATTAATGGATTAGTCATTTTATCTGTCATTTGTTAAGCTAAAGTCCCAAACCCTCACTTTCTCAAATGGTCCTGCTTTTCAATTTTTCTTATGAATGAAATAAATATCTTTGGGTTTTAAACTGTTTTAGAAAAGTACATTAAAGTTAAGTAATGTCTTGTCTGTGAACAAATTTGGTGATATTATTGGGCTCAGGGAACTTTTGGGTATATGGATTTTTTTCATTTTTCTTCTGAAATTTTATACTAAAAGCTTAACAGATCATGAAAATAATTGAGTCGTAGCCCTAAAAAGTGAAAGGCTATAGTATGATTTCTGAGAGGTATGATGCAAAACCATTTGGCTACTGCTTTTCTAACACACTCCATCCCACAAAGGATGCTATATAGGACAAAGTAACGAGCTGTTGGTTTCAACCCACAACTTGAAAACATGAACATGAAACTGCCTGTAGGCCCTTGGGATTAAATTCCTTTAATTCACAACTGTAAACCAGATTTCAGAGACCCAATCACCCGAGGTTAAAGATGCAACCCACACAACTGCAAACATGCCTTTATGACGTTGCATTTCTTATTGTGGTCTGAAAAAAACCATGACACGGAACTTTTTGCTTTAACCAGCCAACAAAGAGGGAAGCTTCGAAATATGAACCACCTCCGCTATCGGGTTTCCCGTCCGATGAAAAGCACTAATGTGGAACAACAACTCTGAACTGTCTATACATTTCTGTTTCAATAGCTGAGTGATTAATTTTGTCATTTTTTGTCTGGTAGTTCTTCACCTCTTGAAAAGAAAAGGTCACTTAATAGGGTGCTTTGCTACCTCCTTAGGCTCTTCACGTCCCCTCTGCTCATGTTCATCTTCCCACAGCAGAGATTTCGTGACTTCACCCACAATGACTCAAAAAGAAGAAAAACACAAGTGCAGCATTATCCTAAAGCAAAATCTGTACCCTCTTTTTTTTAAAAAAAGTTAATAAATGGTGAATGGCTAACTACACAATAAGCCTTACACAAAATATCTTCTCAAGTAACGAAATACAGCAACATCTGGCCCATTAACATGATTCACCAAACTTCATGCCTTCACACACACACACACACACACACACACACACACACACACACACACACACACACACACACACACACACACACACACACACACACACACACACACACACACACACACACACACAGTTCGACTAATTAAAAAACAATTAAGATCTCTATAATGATGTTTTTGGTTCTTTTCAGGCTGTGAAAAGCTGTTTTTTGTGCTAATATTCAAAACTCAGACGCCATAAATCAGTGTGTTGGTTGTTAATAAAGATGATTTATTTGTGTTTATAACAAAGCTACAGAATGTTTCACAGTGTAAAGAACATAAAAATGATTTATTTGTATTTATAACAAAGCTACAGAGTGTTTCACAGTGTAAAGAACATAAAGATGATTCAGTGATATTAAAAACTCACTATAGTCATAAATCACAAGCTGTCTGGGTTTGACGGGATTGTTGTTTTAGGCTTCCTGTCGTCCTCCCGGGTCAAATTGACCCCGTCTGATTTGACGGTTCCTTCCTCCCTCCCTCTTTCCCTCTTCCCTCCCTCCCTTCCTTCCTTCCTCCCCCCTACCTTCCTTCTTTCCTCTGTCCTTCTTTCCTTCCTTCCTCCCTTCTTCTTTTCCTTTCTCCCTCCCTCCCTCCTTCCTTCTTTCCTCCCTCCCTCCCTTCCTTCCCTCCCTCCCTTCCTTCTTTCCTCCATCTCTCTTTTTCCCCCTTACCTTCCTCCCTTCCTTCTTTCCTTTCCTTCTTTCCTTCCTTCTTCTTTTCCTTTCCTTCTTCCCTCCCTCTTTCCTTCCTTCCTTCCTTCCTCCGTCCTTCCTCTCTCCTTTCCTTCCTACTTCTTTCCTCCCTCCCTTCCTTCCTCCCTCCCTTCCTTCCTTCTTCCTTCCTTCTTTCGTCCGTCCGCCCTTCCTCCCTTCCTTCCTCTCTCCTTTCCTTCCTTCTTCTTTCCTCCCTTCC
The DNA here is from genome assembly GCF_963691925.1 of Scomber scombrus. Lineage (NCBI taxonomy): Eukaryota > Metazoa > Chordata > Actinopteri > Scombriformes > Scombridae > Scomber > Scomber scombrus. Next base: position 2,406 of record NW_026910510.1, read on the forward strand.
TTCCTCCCTTCCCTCCTTCCTTCATCCTTTCCTTCCTTCTTCTTTCCTCCCTTCCTTCCTTCTTTCCTCCCTCTCTTTTTCCCCCTTACCTTCCTCCCTTCCTTCTTTCCTCTGTCCTTCTTTCCTTCCTTCCTCCCTTCTGCTTTTCCTTTCCTTCTTCCCTCCCTCCTACCTTTCTTCCTTCCTTCGTCCTTCCTCTCTCCTTTCCTTCCTTCTTCTTTCCTCCCTCCCTTCCTTCCTTGCTCCCTCCCTCCCTTCTTTCCTCCGTCCATCCTTCCTCCCTCTCTCCTTTCCTTCCTTCTTCTTTCCTCCCTTCCTTCCTTCATCCTTTCCTTCTTTCTTCTTTCCTCCCTTCCTTCCTCCCTCCCTCCCTCCCTCCCTTGACTCGAGGACAACAGGAGGGTTAGGTACAGTTCACTGCAGGCTGATGACCTCGGCTTGTGTTCATGTTTCTGTATGTTGGATAAAAACAGGATTACAGGGTGGGAGAAATTACAGTATCTGTGTAACTGTACAAACACTGTCTAAACAGACGACACTACAATGGTGGGTCTCATCTCACAAGGAGAGCAAAACCAAGGAGATGGTGATGGACTGGAGATAGACACTACAGATAGACAGTGTCTGTGTGGAGAGAGGCTCTTCTTTCAGGTTTCTCGGTGTGCATGTGGCTGACGACCTAACATGGCACACCAACACCTCAGTGGTTGTGGGCAAGGCTCAGCAGAGACTGTAGTTGCCACCTGGAAGCAAAGCTGCTGCAGACCTTCTATCGCTCCAAGATAGAAAGCGTGCTGGCATACTGCATCACGGTGCCGGCTGCACAGCCAAGGACAGAAAAGCCCTGCAGGGGGTCATTAAGACGGCACAAAAAATCATTGGCTGCCCCCTGCCCTCCCTGGAGGACATTGCAGACTCTCGGAGGCTAAACAGGGCAAGGAAGATCCTGTCTGACCCATATCACCCTGGCCAAGGCCTCTTCAAACTCCTGTCCTCTGGCAGAAGATACAGGGTCCTGAAGAGCCGCACAAACCGGCTCAGAAACACTTTCTATCCCTGGGCCATCAGGCTCCTGAACAGTTAACCACCACCCACCCCCACCTTCAGCACCTCAGCCCCTCAGCACCTTGTATACCTTACAGTATCTACATCTACCTCATGTAACATATGCAATAAGTGCAACATGTGCAATAGACGGTGTATGTGTGTTATTTATATAGTGTCTTAATTTTAACTGACAATTTGAATTTTAATGATTGCACTGTTCTCTCTTTTAAAGTGTTTTTAACTTGTGAAACAGTATTTAGTTTTTATGTACCAGCATAAGAAGAAGACAATTAAGGTGAATTGAATTGAACATGCAGCTCTGGTTTTAAACAGACATCCTCAGAGGAGTGTAAGTCATCACACTGAGCCTCTGAACTGTGCAGAGCACTCAGCACATCGTCCACTACATCAAACCAGTTATTGGGTACAATGTTAGATGAAAAGGTCAGTGTTATCATCAGGTTGAAGCGGTGCCCATTAAACCCATGTTACATAGTATTCAGATCATCATGGTTAAAGGTCTCTGCTGCAGGTGAAGGAGGCTCACTCATCAGATGTTAACATAGCGTTCACATTATTATTGTTATTAACAATTGGTCAAGCAGAAATTGAACTAGTAATGCTGCTGCTGTAATTTCACCTGGGTAATAAAAGACCCCAATGAAGCTTAGCGAAAGTTCAGACAGGAAGTCCACCTTTTTATATGCTCATTCTTTAGTCATCCTGATCCTTCTCATAGTTCATACTGATCTCTGTCAAAACCATAGACTGTGTATAAAAATAAACGTAACATCCGTGACGTCACCCATTGGTTTGTGGACTGCTGCTCGGAGGCCAATAGTATTGGATCTGAGCAGCGCCATCTTGAAAATTTCAGGTGCATGCTGGGAAAAATAAAAACAGGGATTCTACTTATATGGGCATCAGGAGGAGCATGAGGAAGAAGGAAGGAAAGGAGGAAGGAAGGAAGGACGGAGGAAAGAAGGAAGGAAGGTGGGAGGGAGGGAGGAAGGAAGGTAGGTAGGAGGGAGAGAGGAAGGGAGGAAGGAAGGACAGAGGAAAGAAGGAAGGGAGGAAGGAAGAAGGAAAAGAGGAAGGAAAGGAGGGAGGAAGGAAGGAAAGGTGGAAGGAAGGGAGGCGCCCTCCTGAACCTGTGAACCAATCAACCTGTCAATCACCACGTAGCCACGTCCTAATGCATACCCTGCTTTATCGTCACATATAAAATCAGGGAGGCCAAAATGTCCCAAATGAACATCATACTGCATTGAAGAAGGCTTTAAACTAGCGATTGAGACCATAAACACATTTTGAAAACGTTTACTGAGGTTAGAAATCAAGTGAGAAGTTGGTGAATTCTCCATTGACTTGTATAGAGACGGAAGTCCTTTTGACACCAAAACGGTCGCCCCCTGGTGGCCTTTTGAAGTTAATTCCGCGTTGGCATCATTGCAGAGGACCTTAGCTCCCCGCCTGGTGTAAATAAGGCCTAGGTCTAAAATGTGTGTACTCTCTACTAATGTAGTGTTGATTCTGTAAAATCTTTAAATGTGTTAAATTGGTTTATTTGGGCAAGAAGTCAGTTGTTTGTTTCTGTAGTAGACTTTATTGCTGCAGTGTTTGCACTACAGTGAGCATCCGATTTTTCCAGTTTGCTGAGTATCTGGTTGATTGATGTAACCTGTTGACTTATATATTTAACTACTAATTGGTCTGTTTCAGCACCAGAAACTTTCCTCACTGACTCACTCACTGTCACAGATTGCTGTTATAATGGACCTCTGTAAATCCTGCACAGTTCACAGCATGCATTCATATGATAGGAGTCTTCCTGCTGCTGTCATATTCCTGCACATTGTTGGACTTTCTTTCCAGTAGCAGATTTAGATGAGCAGCTGCCCAGAGCGCCATCTTACCGGGGGACACGGAGCACACACACCAAAAGAAAAAGAAAAGAAAGATGTTTTCTATCACTTATTTGCACGTCATGTCTCCTTTTTATAAAGTCACTGAGGTTGAAACAATTAACGAGCATAAAGTACAGATATTAAAGTTAAAGTCATCAGAAAAATACTGAAGTAGCTTTTCCAGGTATCTGTACTTTACTTTAGTACAATAACAAATACTTCTTTACTTCCCAACTCTGTCTTATACTGGAGTTAAAAGCCAAAGAATAAAAAACCTGTTTTAAGACTTAAGGGGCAGTGTGTGTGTGTGTGTGTGTGTGGGGGGGGGGGGGGGCAGCTGAATATGCACAACTAGATGCAACTGGTCTGTAGCATAAAGACGCCTTCTGTCTTTCCTTTTGTGTCCCCGTCTTTATTTTCCCTCCATATTTTACCCTTCCTTCTCCTTACTTCCTTCCACTCTTTCCTTCACTTTTTGTTTTGAAATCCTCTCCGTCCTCCTCCTGTCCTCTCCTCTACCTGCAGAACAGAAGATTATACTCAGTTCAGTTTAAAGAAGAAGAAAGAGAGAGAGAGAGAGAGAGAGAGAGAGAGAGAGAGAGAGAGAGAGAGAGAGAGAGAGAGAGGAGCTTTAAACGGTTTAAACAACATTTCATTCAGCAGCAGATTACAGAAACAGAAGAGGACACAACCCCAACCCCCCCCGCCCCCCTGCATCTGCATTCCTAAAAAACTCCCCTGGTGTATGTGTGTGTGTGTGTGTGTGTGCCGAGGCTGAGAGTTAAATATGCTGAGCCACAATAACCCTGAAGGAGGAACTCTGTTTTTTCCCCTCTTGTGCTCATCTTTTATTGAACAGAGACACACGATAGACTTCAGGGTTTCTTCCCTTTAGATGTAAGCTTTTTTCTTTTTTTCTGTTTTTAATACTCTTATTGAAAAAAGTTCTCAGACTTTCTTGTAAACAGTTTGATGGATTTCTCTGTGTACATACAGCATATTATTGTGCTCTATATGGATGATATGTACGCTGCAGCTGGGTCTGGATTTAATCCTTTCACCAACATAAAGAGGATAAACTTTTTTATTATATTCTCTGATATATTATCAAAGCTTTTGTTTCAGTCTGAATCTAATCCTTGTTTCTATTTTCTCTGTCAGGGAGAGATTTTATTCAACATTATTTCATATTTCAGTTTTCTGGAACCAAATACACATCACATCATATTAAAGATCTGATATTCTGGCTTTTTTTAGCTCATTTTTACTGTTTATATTGTAACGATCACCCCAGCTTTACTTTAGGAAGTTCATCCATTCAGGTTTCCCACAGTCCACACCCTCAAATCAGCCAATCCACCAATCAGCAATAACCGCCAACCTTGAAACCAAAGACCCGGAAGTTATATAGGGATGTCAAAATGCCAGTGAGACAGAGCAAACTAGGGAACAAACGACCAGAGTTATGGAGAGAGTGACACCACTTTACCGTCAGTTCGGATCCGCAGTGTGGTAACCGCGAGTGGACGAGTCTAGGACAACCGGAGCCAGTGGATTACCCTTTCCAATAGGAGTTTTTCCTGGAGTTGCCGGCCTCGGCGGAGTGGAGACCGACGCCGCCAATCGGACCGGACGCATTAGGGCGTGGCTACGTCGTGATTGACAAGTTGATTGGTTCACAGGTTCAGGAGGGCGCCTCATGCTCCTCCTGATGCCCATATAAGTAGAATCCGTGTTTTTATTTTTCCCAGCATGCACCTGAAATTTTCAAGATGGCGCTGCTCAGATCCGATACTATTGGCTTCCAGGCAGCAGTCCACAAACCAATGGGTGACGTCACGGATGTTACGTCCATTTCTTATATACAGTCTATGATCAGGACAGTGAGATTGTTCCTAACAGAGCAGCTGGAGTTGGTTTAGCTTTATCAGGTGATACTCGTGGTCAGAGACAGAAGGCTTGTTGTGTTTACCAGGGCAGAGACGAGGAGAGGTGGTCAGAGGCAAGCCGAGTCAAAACCGGGAAATCAGTCCGTGAATAGATGCTGGAAAGTCTGGCATGAAGTAGAAGAACAATCTGGCAAGGAGTGAATGAATAACAGGAGTATATATACTGGCTTGATTACAGATGGGTTGCAGCTGAGTGCTCAGGTGAACAGGGTTAACTGATGAGGTGGGTTTGGTTCTGCGTTGTTTACAAAGCAAAAACATCTTACATGATTCAATTTTAATAATGGAAACACTTAAGTAGATTTGTGGCTTGGTGGGTTTTTTTTTTTGGAAGAGGTTTAAGGTAGATATTCCAATCAGAACAATTCATCCTTTTTAAAATAATGAAGTGAAAGTCTCAGGTTGAACATGAACAAACCCTTGTTGTTCCAGTCAGGTGGACGAGAAGCTCTAATCCAGTCCTCCAGGTATCAGTACTTGTGTCTCTAGTAGTGACCTAACTGCGTTTTTGGGAATGCATGTGCAGAATTATGCTAATTTTTACATCTACAATGCAAGTCAATGCACCCCTGTTTCACCTGACAGGCTGTGTGTTGTTGACAGATCATACATCATCTCTCTGGATCATTAAATAAAGAAAAGCTCAGTTTGTCCCCCGAGGCGACTTTGCTGTTCTGACTCACAGCTTTGTCACATAAACATCTTCAGACACTGATGTGTGGATTAATGACATGTTTCCTTTCAAACATTATGCCATCAATTAAACCAAATCCGAGACACTGAGTCAACTTGTCATTTTGAGACAACAGTGCAAACAAGATTTATCCAACAGACAGCAAAACTACTGCTGAGACACGGAGCTGATGATGAAGCAGACATTGAAAAGCAGGTCTGTGCAGCTCTGTGGTCCAAACTACCACAAGATATTTATGGTACCAAGAGGATGAAGCCTGCTGTAGCACCAACATGAGGAGACAGTTCATGTCCTCATCAAGCAGCTGAAGCTCGTCAAAGGGTTTACTAACGAGTTAATAATTACAAACAGGTGTGTTAGAGTAGAGAGATTCCTAAAACATGAAGTTTTGTTTTATCCAAAACCACGAAGTCCATCTGATTTCTGTGCACTGCAGAGTCCTCATTGTCTTAACCTTTGTGTCGTCCTGCTGGGTCAAATTGACCCCGTCTGTTTTGACTGTTCCTTCTTTCCTCCCTTCCGCCTGTCCTTCCTCCCTCCTTCTCTCTTTCTTTCCTTCCTCTCTTTCCTGCCTCCCTCCCTCCTTCTTTCCTTCCCTCTTTCTTTCCTCCCCCTTCCTTCTTTCCTTCCTTCCTCTTTTCATGTCTCCCTCCCCTCCTCCGTCCTTCCTTCCTCCTACCTTCCTTTCCTTCCATCCTTCCTCCCTCCCCCCCTCCCTCCCATCCTTCCTCTCTCCTTTCCTTCCTTCTGTCCTCCCTTCCTTCCTCCCTCCTTTCCTTCCTTCTTCCTTTCCTTCCTCCCTCCCTCCCATCCTTCCTCCCTTCCTCCTTTCCCCCCTTCCTTCCTTCCCCCCTCCTCTCCTTCCTTCTTTCTCCCTTCCTTCCTCCCTTCCTTCCTTGACTCGAGGACAACAGGAGGGTTTATGTAATGAAGTAGTTTATGTGATTAAGGTATAATATGAAAAACACTCAAACATAATCTGTTTGAATCTGACTATGTGACAGGAATGAGAGAGCCTGTGATGTTATATCTGAGTATCACTGTGTTTTGTGTTGTAGAGAAATAAACAAACTATTTGTCAATAAAAGAAGCTAGAGCTAGATACTAGAGTTTAAATCGATGCATATCTTCACACTGATGCCTCCAGACCAAGTGTATCTCTCCACATGGTGCAGAAACACTCAAACTGATCAATACACCCAACACAAAACTCAAAACCTACCACAGTAAAGCTCTGTCAAACACCCAGTTCATAAAAATCAGTTAATCTGACGCTCTGATAGGTCCCAGAGTATTAAAATCGAACACTTTTCCCACTTCTCAAGCAAATAAAATACACATATCAGGCATCTTAACATTATAAATATGAGCTGAGAATCAAACTAAAACAAAGTAACTGCACTAATTCTCCATTTTTATTAGATATTTATTTGAATTATGTGCAGACAAAAGATGTTATGCTTTGAAATCGACTCCAAAATATGATGTAATAAAGACGAAACGACATCTAAAAAGCAGCTGTGATCAAAATCCTTATACCGGCTTTTCTCGTCATATGCAGGAGTTACTTATTTTACTTTCTGAGGATCTTTGTGCTGTAAGTAATGTGATGCTAAGCTGTCCAGTCCAGACTTTTCTGGGCTTTTAGACATCAGCTTTTAAGTGGTAATGTTGCCAGAGGGAGGAGTAGGAGGAGGTGTAGGCAGGAGGAGAGATGGAGAGTTTAAAGGCCAAAAATATAAAATAACCTTTTTTTTTTTGACTCCAGAGTTTGGCTGGTGGGAGCTGTTTGTGAGACTTTTATAAGATGAAAAAGAAGAAGAAACTCATACAAGATTAAACACATAATATATTTATTGAGCATTAAGATTTCAAGTGAAAACTGAAAAAAGCTCAGAAACTGCTGCTCTGATGGTTCTCTGCTGCCATCTGGTGGCCATCAGGAGGATTTTCTGCTTTAATATTAATCAAAAGCAAAGATTGTACAGTTTGTTTGTATTTAATGTTAAATAATCTGAAATATTCTATACTACAGTCTGGTTTGACTGTTAATTTAAACTTTTTATGCTTTATAATAACCTAATTCTCCTGTGTTAAATACATTGCTGTCCATTAATGATAATCTGTTCTAAACAAGAAATTTGGATTTTGAAAAGTAAAAATGCTTAAATAAAATAAAATAATATGAAATTTATGTTGTATAAAGATTAAAGATACATTATTTGTTAGTTCTTTATCTCTCTTTAGGTGTAAAGGTGAGTCAGCACGCCTTAGTCTAAGTGAATAGTTGGTTCAACTTGAATCTGTGTTCATTTGGTATATATATCATAGACCTGAATATAAAATGGACGTAACATCCGTGACGTCACCCATTGGTTTGTGGACTGCTGCTTGGAAACGAATAGTTTCGGATCTGGGCAGCGCCATCTTGAAAATTTCCAGTGGGCATCAGGAGGAGCATGAGGCGCCCTCCTGAACCTGTGAACCAATCAACCTGTCAATCACGACGTAGCCATGCCCTAATGCATACCCTGCTTTATCGTCACATATAAAATCAGGGAGGCCAAAATGTCCCAAATGAACATCATACTGCATTGAAGAAGGCTTTAAACTAGCGATTGAGACCATAAACACATTTTGAAAACGTTTACTGAGGTTAGAAATCAAGTGAGAAGTTGGTGAATTCTCCATTGACTTGTATAGAGACGGAAGTCCTTTTGACACCAAAACGGTCGCCCCCTGGTGGCCTTTTGATAGAATGCAGTGTTAAGTTACTTCCACGTTGGCATCATTTCAGAGGACCGGAACTCCCCGCCTGGGAAAAACAAACCCAGCAACTCAATGTTCAGGAGAGAGACTGAATGCTCAGACCTCTATTTATACAAGAGCATTCACACCAGTTCAGGTGTTGCCATTTCTCCTAATGAGCCACTTCCCAGATCCCAAGCAACCAATTACAAAATAGTTGAGAGGCCTTGGGGCCGTCACGAGTACCTTTCTGTTTATTTGGATTGATTTAATACTATATCATTTACAGTGAATATTTCACTGAATGGAACTTTTGTTTAAAATCATAACTTCATCACAGCTTCTACTTTATTACATTCAGAGTATAAAGTCACATAGTTAAGGGGTTTGAATTTTATTTATTTATTTTTTAGGGGGGGAATTTAGAGTGTCCAATTAGCCTAATTTGCATGTTATTTGGGGATGTGGGAAGAAACCTGAGACCCAGGAGAAAACCCACGCAGACACGAGGAGAACATGCAAACTCCACACAGAAACAAAGGGGTCTCTGTGAGGCTGTAGTGCTAATCACTGAGCCAACGTGCTGCCCTAAAGATAGAAGAAAGGTTAGGAAAGGTAGAATGGGGGGGAAAAGAGAGAGCGTGGGAGTTAGGAGAAGGGTGGAATGAGGGAGGTTTGGGTGGGGAAGATGGGAGGATGGGCATTGGGATAAAGGTGGAATGAGGAAGGTTTGGGTGGGGAAGATGGGAGGATGAACATTGGGATAAAGGTGGAATGAGGGGGTTTGGGTGGGGAAGATGGGACGATGGGCATTGGGATAAAGGTGGAATGAGGAAGGTTTGGGTGGGGAAGATAGGAGGATGGACATTGGGATAAAGGTGGAATGAGGAGGTTTGGGTGGGGAAGATGGGAGGATGGGCATTGGGATAAAGGTGGAATGAGGAAGGTTTGGGTGGGGAAGATGGGACGATGGACATTGGGATAAAGGTGGAATGAGGAGGTTTGGGTGGGGAAGATGGGAGGATGGGCATTGGGATAAAGGTGGAATGAGGAAGGTTTGGGTGGGGAAGAAGACGGGGGGGCATGAAGAAGGGAAAAGAAGACAGATTGGAGAGGTGAATGAAGTTCTTCCAACTGACTCTGACCTCCGTCCTTTGCTCACTTTCAGCCAACTCTTTTTTATATTTCTTCTCCAGAGCAACACACTTGCTCTGCCAGGTGCTTTCAGTCTGGAGAAGTTCAGACTGTTTGGCAATCAGCTGGTCTGAGGCCTCGGTGAGCCTTTCAGTGAGATCCTCATTCTCTTTTCTCAGAGCAAGGATGTCATAATCCTTCTGTTGCAGCCGCTCCTCCAGCTGCTTGACCTTCTGCAGCAATTCTTCCTGCAGCTGGAGAACCTGCTTTTTCTCCTCCGAGGCAACGTTGAGATCTTCTGCCTTAAATTTCGAGGAGATTTCTAACTCCCTCTCAGCGATGATGTCCTTTGGTCCTGGGGGGATGGCAAGTCCTGCCTGGTTTGGGGGAAAGGTACGGCCTGCCTTCTTATGTTGCTTCTCTGTTTTCAATAGGCAAGGCATATTATTTATATAGTGCATTTCATACCCAAAGTGCTTTACATAAAAACAAACATCTATCAGTAAGAATTGGAAACAAAAAACATACAATTTGAAAAATGAAAATAAAACCCAATAATAGTAAAAACATGGAGGACATTAAGACATACAATTAAAAAGAAAAATAGAAAGAGAGAAAAATAAAATAAAAACTAGACTAGAATAGAGCATTAAATATAAGGTTGCAGCATAAAATAATGATTTGCTTTAAAATCATTAAAAGGACATGTAGTGCAAATGAAAGATTAAAATGTAAAGTGCTTTGAAAGAGCTCAATCATAAGCACAGGAGAAGAGAAGTGTTTTAACCTGGATTTAAAAATGTTCACAGTTGGGGCTGATTTCAGTTCTGCTGGTAGTTTGTAATAATTAGCCGTTGGTGCTAATGGCGCTAACGTTAGCAACCATTCAACTGTTGATAACCTAGACATTCCACTAATATGAAAGCCATTAAGACTTTTGATTTAACTGCTCTCTTTAATGTAACTGTGTAATATGATATTCTGAAATATTGCCTCTGAATGTGTGTAGCCCCCTAGCGGTTGTCATTGCACTGTATTGTATTGCGCTGTACTGCATTGTATTCCTTAATAAAGATTTTGAAAAAAAACAAAAAAAACTGTTAACCTGATAACCCTTGGTGCTATTGATGCTAACGTTAGTAACCATTCACAACTGTTGATAACTGTTGGTGCTAATGGCGCTAACGTTAGCAACCATTCACAACTGTTGATAACCATTGGTGCTAATGACGCTAACGTTAGCAATCATTCACAACTGTTGATAACCATTGGTGGTAATGACGCTAACGTTAGCAACTATTCACAACTGTTGATAACCATTGGTGCTAATGGCGCTAACGTTAGAAATCATTAGCTACCAGCCTAAATTATTGGGTGTTACAGGCCTGTGGCTGACTGTTAAACTGACTAGCAGCAGGGTTGCCAATTCTCACGCTTCTGGCGTGTGACACACGGTTTTCACTCTTACTACAAAGTCCATGCTGACAAGGCTGTATGAAGCAGGAGAGATTCCCTCAGGTGGTGTCACAGTGCAGCAAGAGGCTTCCTGCTAAAGTCTACAGAATACAAACTGAAGAAGAAGCTACCTCTGAATGACTCCCTGCTGCCTCATTCTGAGTTTGTGGACATCAGGCAGAGACAAGAGTCACATCTGGATGATGTGCTCTACTTTGTTCAAAGGTAAATTACTAAACCTTTATTTTCACTTTGCCAACACATCATTTAAACAACATGGGAAGTTAAATAAAGATAAATGGTGATTTTGATAGGCTTCACCAGCAGTTGTGATGGGTAAGAAAAAACTGCTTTATGACATAATAAATAGGAAGATTCTGCTAATGAAAAGGGTTGTAGCTTTCTATTTGAATTGAGAATTTTTGGTATAGTTTTAAGGATGTTTTATTTACAGAATTCTTACTATGCTGTTGCAATTGTCTTTGTCCAGATTCTCCCGACATCACTGACGTCCGTGTCCTGGAGCCGTTGCTTGAAAAATGGAGGACAAGCTCATTGTCACGGTAACTGCTCACCCGGTGTTGTAACACACGTCCTGTCTCCTTTACAGAGACGGCAACGAGAAGGAGCAGGCGTGGATACAAATGAGCGAGGTGGCTGGATTACCTGGTAAATTTTGTAAATATGTATTTGTTGCTTGTTTACAGCTATTGGTTAGCAGCTATGAACGTTAGCATTAGCATAGCCCCAGTTAGCATAGCTGGTTTACTAGGTTCAACAGTTATTTTACGTGTGTTTTTGTCAGTTGACGTGTGTCGCAGGAAGTGGAAGAGCCTCGGGGACACATATATGAGGGAAAAGAGGAAGGGGAAGGATACCCGGAGTGGGGCAGCAGCAGGGACAGTAAAGAAGTGGAGGTACTTTGCGGTCCTGTCTTTTCTCGACCCCTTTGTTACCCAGAGAGACCGTTCGCCGGTACATGACAAAAATTGGAGTGCTTTTTATATGATATGAGTATAATTTTTGCATGAAACGTGTTTCACTATAACTATTATAAGTACTGTATTGATTGCCTTTCATGTCTTTTTGTCTGTGGCCTGATTTCAATACTTTAACAAATATTAACTTGGATATTGGAGTTACTGACAGCTATTGCATTTTTTGGACAATAGTAGTTTCATTAAATATGCTTTTCCCATTTCATACAGTGACGAAGAGAGCGAGGGATGAAGAGGACAGGCAGGCAAAAATAGAAGCTCTTCTCCTCGAAGCCCTCCAGAAGCAGCAAGCTCCACCTGCTCCCCAACCTCCCCCCTCAGAGGATGAATTATTCCTCAAAGACCCAGTTCAATACAGTGAGGCTGCATACTGTATTTACAGTTTTTAAAATGATATTCAGTGCAGTCAAACTTACAGCATATACCGTCATACCGTCTCCCCTTCAAGACATCCATGATATTAAAATCAGGAGTTTGAGAGAGACATTTTTCTTTCTTACCTCCACAAACCTGAACAATCACTGCATGAAGCTGGACCATAGACTGTATATAAAATGGAGGTAACATCCGTGACGTCACCCATTGGTTTGTGGACTGCTACTCGGAGGCCAATAGTATCGGATCTGAGCAGCGCCATCTTGAAAATTTCCGGTGCATGCCGGGTAAAATAAAAACAGGGATTCTACTTATATGGGCATCAGGAGGAGCATGAGGCGCCCTCCTGAACCTGTGAACCAATCAACCTGTCAATCACCACGTAGCCACGCCCTAATGCATACCCTGCTTTATCGTCACATATAAAATCAGGGAGGCCAAAATGTCCCAAATGAACATCATACTGCATTGAAGAAGGCTTTAAACTAGCGATTGAGACCATAAACACATTTTGAAAACGTTTACTGAGGTTAGAAATCAAGTGAGAAGTTGGGGAATTCTCCATTGACTTATATAGAGACGGAAGTCCTTTTGACACCAAAACGGTCGCCCCCTGGTGGCCTTTTGATAGAATGCAGTTTTAAGTTACTTTCGCGTTGGACTCATTTCAGAGGACCGGAACTCCCCACCTGAGCTGGACGCATTTGATAGGTTTTGGAAAGTGACTAAATGTATCAGAAGCAGTGACACAATCTGCAATGTGTCACAAATATCCAGCATGTTTGATAAAGAGGGAATCACTCCATACATGGTTGCAGCGCTGTGGGGACGAGGCCCTGCCAGATGTGTTTCTGACTATTTGACTTGAGTCCATCTGGGACTTTTAAACCAGTCTCATCAGTAAATAAGTGTTTTATGAAAGTACTCACCAACAACAAGAAGCTTAATGTGGAATATTTGTTCTGGCTGAAGATTTGGAAATATACAGGTGTAGACTCCATTGTCAGCCAGCTTCGTATTTCTGATGATTATGGAGGCGTCGCCTGACTTCAGTTCATCTGGAAAATGTGAGACTCGTCCTCTGAACTGCAGATCTTGAACTAAAGAGTTGTGATTGTAATGATCGCCTTTATTATAGAACAACACTTCTTTCCGACCATCTGTCTCACAATCTTTTATCCAGTCAAACACCTCAAAGCCAATGCTCTGCTTTGTGCGGAGTGAACAGGGTAAAATGACGTCACGTCCTTCTCCCACTCTGATGACTTTTGTCTCCGGAAGACAAAAACAAGTATTAATCAGTATGTTTACATGCAGAATAATCAGGTTAAGACAGATCTTCTGCCTTGAATTTCGGGGTTGTTGAGTCACATTCAACATTTATCGTCTCTATCTTTGTTTGATTGAGGGAGGAGATCTCTAACATGCAAACTCCACACAGAAACGAAGGGGTCTCTGTGAGGCTGTAGTTCTAATCACTGAGCCAACGTGCTGCCCTAAAGATAGAAGAAAGGTTAGGAAAGGTAGAAAGGGGGGTGGGGGTGATTGTGGGAGGTTTGGGTGGGAAGATGGGAGGATGGGCATTGGGATAAAGGTGGAATGAGGAAGGTTTGGGTGGGGAGGAAGACAGGGCGGCAGGAAGAAAGGGAAAGAAGACAGGGTGGAGAGGTGAATGATGGTGGAAGAGGAAGCTACTGCTGTTCCTCCACCTTAATGTCATTGATATATTTTTTCCTAAATATCCACCTCCACAAACCCTTGTTTTTCTCCTCCGTGTCTGTTCTTTGTTCCTCAATCTTTTCTTGTTTTTCTGTCCGTTTCTTTGCAGCCTTTTCCTTCTTTTCTTTTAGCTTTTTCTCAGTGTTGTCTTGTTTTGCTTTAATTTTTTTGTCAGCCTTTTCTTTTTGTTCTCCTTTTCACCGTCACTATTATCTTTCTTGAGTCCCTCCAGTTGGTTCATTAGTTCTTCCAACTTGGTGACTCTGACCTCCGTCCGCTGCTCACTTTCAGCCAACTCTTTTTTATATTTCCTCTCCAGAGCAACACACTTGCTCTGCCAGGTGCTTTCAGTCTGGAGAAGTTCAGACTGTTTGGCGATCAGCTGGTCTGAGGCCTGGCTGAAGCTTTGCTTCTGGCTGAAGATTTGGAAATTTGGAAATGAAGATTTGGAGATTTGGTAATATACAGGTGTAGACTCCACTGTCAGCCAGCATCGTATGTCTGATGGTTATGGAGGCGTCGCCTGACTTCAGTTCATCTGGAAAATGTCTTCTTTCCGACCATCTGTCTCACAATCTTTTATCCAGTCAAACACCTCAAAGCCAATACTCTGCTTTGTGCTGAGTGAACAGGGTAAAATGACGTCACGTCCTTCTCCCACTCTGATGACTTTTGTCTCCGGAAGACAAAAACACGTATTAATCAGTATGTTTACATGCAGAATAATCAGGTTAAGACAGATCTTCTGCCTTGAATTTCGGGGTTGTTGAGTCACATTCAACATTTGTCGTCTCTATCTTTGTTTGATTGAGGGAGGAGATCTCTAACTCCCTCTCAACAATGATGTCCTTTGGTCCTGCGGGGATTTAGAGTGTCCAATTAGCCTAATTTGCATGGGAGGAAACCTGAGACTCAAGAGAAAACCCACGCAGACACGAGGAGAACATGCAAACTCCACACAGAAACAAAGGTGTCTCTGTGAGGCTGTAGTGCTAATCACTGAGCCAACGTGCTGACCTAAAGATAGAATAAAGGTTAGGAAAGGTAGAAAGGGGGGTGGGGGTGATTGTGGGAGGTTTGGGTGGGAAGATGGGAGGTCGGGCATTGGGATAAAGGTGGAATGAGGAAGGTTTGGGTGGGGAGGAAGACCGAGGGGGGCAGGAAAAAGGGGAAAGAAGACAGGGTGGAGAGGTGAATGGTGGTGGAAGAGGAAGCTACTGCTGTTCCTCCACCTTAATGTCATTGATATATTTTTTCCTAAATATCCACCTCCACAAACCCTTGTTTTTCTCCTCCGTTTCTGTTCGTTGTTCCTCAATCTTTTCTTGTTTTTCTGTCCGTTTCTTTGCAGCCTTTTCCTTCTTTTCTTTTAGCTTTTTCTCAGTGTTCTGTTGTTTTGCTTTAATTTTTTTGTCAGCCTTTTCTTTTTGTTCTCCTTTTCACCGTCACTATTATCTTTCTTGAGTCCCTCCAGTTGGTTCATTAGTTCTTCCAACTTGGTGACTCTGACCTCCGTCCGCTGCTCACTTTCAGCCAGCTCTTTTTTATATTTCCTCTCCAGAGCAACACACTTGCTTTGCCAGGTGCTTTCAGTCTGGAGAAGTTCAGACTGTTTGGCGATCAGCTGGTCTGAGGCCTGGCTGAAGCTTTGCTTCTGGCTGAAGATTTGGAGATTTGGTAATATACAGGTGTAGACTCCACTGTCAGCCAGCATCGTATTTCTGATGGTTATGGAGGCGTCGCCTGACTTCAGTTCATCTGGAAAATGTCTTCTTTCCGACCATCTGTCTCACAATCTTTTATCCAGTCAAACACCTCAAAGCCAATGCTCTGCTTTGTGCTGAGTGAACAGGGTAAAATGACGTCACGTCCTTCTCCCACTCTGATGACTTTTGTCTCCGGAAGACAAAAACACGTATTAATCAGTATGTTTACATGCAGAATAATCAGGTTAAGACAGATCTTCTGCCTTGAATTTCGGGGTTGTTGAGTCACATTCAACATTTGTCGTCTCTATCTTTGTTTGATTGAGGGAGGAGATCTCTAACTCCCTCTCAACGATGATGTCCTTTGGTCCTGCGGGGATTTAGAGTGTCCAATTAGCCTAATTTGCATGGGAGGAAACCCACGCAGACATGGGGAGAACATGCAAACTCCACACAGAAACAAAGGTGTCTCTGTGAGGCTGTAGTGCTAATCACTGAGCCAACGTGCTGCCCTAAAGATAGAATAAAGGTTAGGAAAGGTAGAAAGGGGGGTGGGGGTGATTGTGGGAGGTTTGGGTGGGAAGATGGGGAGGATGGGCATTGGAATAAAGGTGGAGTGAGGAAGTTTTGGGTGGGGAGGAAGACGGGGGGGGGGGGGGGGGGGGGGGGGGGGCAGGAAGAAGGGGAAAGAAGACAGATTGGAGAGGTGAATGGAGTTATTCCAACTTGGTGACTCTGACCTCCGTCCTGTGCTCACTTTCAGCCAGCTCTTTTTTATATTTCCTCTCCAGAGCAACACACTTGCTCTGCCAGGTGCTTCCAGTCTGGAGAAGTTCAGACTGTTTGGCGATCAGCTGGTCTGAGGCCTCGGTGAGCCTTTCAGTGAGATCCTCATTCTCTTTCCTCAGAGCGAGGATGTCAGAATCCTTCTGTTGCAGCTGCTCCTCCAGCTGCTTGACCTTCTGCAGCAATTCTTCCTGCAGCTGGAAAACCTGCTTTTTCTCCTCCAAGGCAGCATTGAGATCTTCTGCCTTGAATTTCGGGGTTGTTGAGTCACATTCAACATTTGTCGTCTCTATCCTTGTTTGTTTGACGGAGGAGATCTCTAACTCCCTCTCAACGATGATGTCCTTTGGTCCTGCGGGGTTGGCAAATATTGCCTGATTTGGGGGACAGGCATGTCCTGCCTCTTCTGCAGGGTTGGCAAGTCCTGGCTGGTTTGGGGGAAAGGTAAACCCTGCCTAGGTTCGGGGGTAGGGAAAACTTGCCTGGTTTGGTGGGTAGGCACGCATTCAGACCCAAGAGAAAACCCACGCAGACATGAGGAGAACATGCAAACTCCAGACAGAAACAAAGGTGAGGATGGGCATGTGGATAAAGGTGGAATGAGGAAGTTTTGGGTGGGGAGGAAGAAGGGAAAAGAAGACAGGTTGGATAGGTGAATGGTGGTGGATGGAGGAGATCTCTAAAGCCCAATTTCCACTGGGTCCGTCAGTGGCACGTTACAGCTGCGCCGCGGTCACCGGAGCTGATAGGTAACACTATGATCAATGAGAGTATTTCCACAGGGAGCGTGTCAGCAACGTCTCAGCAGCGGCTCTCCGCGCCGCAGCGCTATCAATCCGCAGCATTTCTATTTTTCACGGACACGTTTCTAACTCGCGACAAGCTCAACAGAGCAGATTGCACCAGACAGGAAGTCAGACACAGAATCGGCATAATAAAACTTCCGTCCCCTTTCAAAATAAAACACAATGCGCAGATCACAACCTCACATCCACATACTTCATAACCGGTGGCCCCAGGTGAGCAGTCAATCAATCAGAGGGTCTCGTTTCACGTCCGAGAAGCAAAGAAACCAGTTGTTTCTTGTTGTTGACTTTATACACCCAGTTCGCGTGATCTCGCGGGAATACTGCTGGCTCGCAAGGCACCGCTCCGCTGCTGTAACGCTCCCGGTGTGAGTTGACGCTGGGCAGAGGACAGCGCTAAACTGTGGCGCAGCTGTAAGGTGCCGCTGACGGACCCGGTGGAAATCCCGGGTAACTCCCTCTCAATGATGATGTCCTTTGGTCCTGCGTCTTTTGGAGGATTGGCAAATCTTGACTGGTTTTGGGGGTAGCTCATTTTATTCATGGCTCCAAGAAACAAAAAGCAGCAGAAGTTTGTAGGTAAAGTAATTGTCTGTAGCAGACTGTAGTTTAAATCTCTTCGTCCTGCAACGGAGAGAGAGGAGCCGTCCACCATGTCAACACATTTGAGGTCATGTGACCTGACAGCAGGACATCCAGAGTTTACAATAAAAGCTCCATAGAGAAGACCTGCAGTCATCTCTCTCATAATACTGCAGTACTTTTACTGTAATACTGCAGTACTTTTACTGTAATACTGCATACTACATCACTCATAATACTGCAGTACTTTTACTGTAATACTGCAGTACTTTTACTGTAATACTGCAGTACCTTTACTGTAATACTGCATACTACATCACTCATAATACTGCAGTACTTTTACTGTAATACTGCAGTACTTTTACTGTAATACTGCATACTACATCGCTCATAATACTGCAGTACTTTTACTGTAATACTGCATACTACATAGCTCATAATACTGTAGTACTTTTACTGTAATACTGCATACTACATCGCTCATAATACTGCAGTACTTTTACTGTAATACTGCATACTACATCACTCATAATACTGCAGTACTTTTACTGTAATACTGCATACTACATCGCTCATAATACTGCAATACTTTTACTGTAATACTGCATACTACATCACTATAATACTGCAGTACTTTTACTGTAATACTGCATACTACATCACTCATAATACTGCAGTACTTTTACTGTAATACTGCAGTACTTTTACTGTAATACTGCATACTACATCACTCATAATACTGCAGTACTTTTACTGTAATACTGTAGTACTTTTACTGTAATACTGCATACTACATCACTCATAATACTGCAGTACTTTTACTGTAATACTGCATACTACATCACATTACTCTTTCCTTCTTTCCTCCCTCCCTCCTACCTTCCTTCCTTATTTCCTCTGTCCTTCCTTCCTTTCTTCTTTCCTCTGTCCTTCCTTCCTTCCTCTTTTCCCTTCTCCCTCCTTTCATTCCTTCTTCCCTCCTTCCTTCTTTCCTCCCTCCCTTCCTTCTTTCCTCCCTTCCTTCCTTCATCCCTCCTTTCCTCCCTCCCTCCCTTCCTTCCTCCCTTCCTTCCTTGACTCGAGGACAACAGGAGGGTTAAAAAAACCTGATGTTAACTTTTCTCAGTTTAAATAAAGTTGGATTAGTTTGAATGTAAAAAAAAAAAAAAAACACAAATCCAAAAAACATTTATTAAAAGATTTTTTTATTCACAATAGAAGTGTAACAAATATAGTTTATTAAAAAGTCTGCTGCTCATTTAATATCATTTTAATCCATAAGCTCAGAAGATTTTTTTTTATATAAATGTAGAACGGCTTTATTTCGCCTTGAATGGAATATTTACATTTTTTTTTCTTTCTTCTTCAATAATAATATTAACACAAATAGAACAAAATTTCCCCACAAAATTAAAAATATTGCATAAAAACGCAAAAAGTAAACTATGTGCAACGGAATGATTATCAGCAATATTTTATACAGGTACAGTTTTAGAGGTTGGTTTCACACATTTTAAACCTTTTTTTATTTAAATTGTATTTTAAAGGGAAATTTCGCCCATTTAAAAAAAAACAAAAAAAATGTATGAGTTTTTTTGAACTGTGAATTCCTTTTTTAAATGGGCGTAATTTCCCTTTATAATGTCCACCAATAGAAACGCAGATCGTCAACACAATATTCAGAAAAATCAACAAAAATACAAATTCAACGTTTTTAGGGAAAAAAAATAAAAAAAAATAAAAACTGTAATAATAATAATAATAAAAGTCTGTAAATGAGAATGAGGAGCTTGATGTGACCACATTCATTCATTCTCTTATGAACTCACATCAGCGTCACATTAAAGGAAGAAAAAAAAAAAACATGTTTAATAAATCAGTAAAATCCAGACGGGCACCAGCAGAGTTTCAACCTTCCTATATGTGAAGAAGCAGTGGATCAGCCCTTTAAAGTCTAAATCACAAAGTTAAAAAAAAAAGTATGTTTCCACTGTCTAACAAACCTTTATTTCATCACATGTATCATCCTCAAATTAATGCACGAAGAGACTAATTTAAATTCTTCCAATCTAATCAGACAGATGTTACAACAGGCAGGGAAACACGTCAAAGTACCCAAATTCCCACAAATCTCTTTATATTTATTTATTTATTTATTCTGTGTTAAACTAATCACCGTTTCATTCTTATTGCAGCAACCAACATTGTATTATAACCTCCACTGTTACATGTTTTAATCTAGAAGTGGATAAAAAGTAATCAGAATAAATTAAAGATTGATTTCAGATGAAAATATATCATTTTTTTTCACTTTTTTTTTTTTTAATCAAGTTCTGTGTTGAGATTTCAAGTTTGTTTTACTTTATGAGGAAGAATACTGTCACCAGAGGTTGACACACAGCTGGAAAAGCATCAGTTTTATTATTTAATTGCTTTAAAAGTGTCAGAAATTCCTGTTAATGGAAAAAAACCCTAAATAAATAACAACTTAAAGTTATTTTACTGTCAAAATTCAACCTTAAACTTGTAATTTTGCATTTAATTTGAAATTTGTTGGATTAATTCAAATTCTCTTAATCAAAATTCAAACATGAATGTAAACTCTGAGTCACAATGAATCACTGTGATCTATAATGTGGGAAATCACACAATATGATGATTAATGAGCTTTTTTTAACCCTCCTGTTGTCCTCGAGAAGGAAGGAAGGGAGGAGGAAGGAAGGAAGGGGGGAGGGAGGAAGGAAGGAAGGGCGAAGGGATGGAGGAAAGAAGGAAGGAGGGAGGAAGGAAGGATAGGAAAGAAAGGAGGGAAGGAGGGAGGAAGGATAGGAAAGAAAGGAGGGAAGGAGGGAGGAAGGAAGGGAGGGAGGAAGAAAGAAGGAAGGAAAGGAGGGAGGAAGGAAGGAAGGAAGGAAGGGAGGGAGGGAGGAAGAAGGAAGGAAAGGAGGGAGGAAGAAGGAAGGAAGGGAGGAAGGTAATGGGGGGAAAGAAAGAGAGAAGGAGGGAGTGAGGAAAAAAGGAAGGTGGGAAGGAGGGAGGAAAAAAGGAAGGAGAGAGGAAGGAAGGAAGGGAGGAAGGTAATGGGGGGGAAAGAAAGAGAGAAGGAGGGAGTGAGGAAAAAAGGAAGGAAAGAAGGAAGTCAAAACAGACGGGGTCCATTTTACCCGGGAGGACGACAGGAAGGTTAATAATAAAAGTGATGAAGCAGTTTCATGTTGCTTTTAAACTGTTTGATATGAAGATATGTTTCCTGTTTCCTCTCAGCAGCTTCAGTGTTGTACAATAAACACTTTAATCTGCTTTATATGAAAATGTCGAATATTCCTATACGTCCACATTTATGTTTCAAATCTTCTGAACATAAAAAAAAAGAAATAAATCAAAATAATAACAAAACAAAACTAAAGAAAGAAATAAAGCATCTATCATGAACTGATTTGGTTTCCACTTTGTTGTGCTTTCAAAAAGAAAAAGAACAAAATGCGCACATATATACATATATATACATATATATATATATGTATGTATGTATATATAAAATATTCTTCACTTCACATTTGGATGGTACATTCATTCAGTTCCTATCATCTATCATCCCGTCACGTTTGATTTTGACTCCCACTAAAAACCTTTTTTTCATTTCTTCTGCCGTCACATTACTGGTTGAAACATCGCGGTAACCATGGCGACGGCGACGGCATCACAGCAGATTTTTCTTTAACATTTTTTTTTTGTCAGGCTCCGATAAACCCCGCCGCAGCGCCACCTGCAGGTCGACTCCCAAAAACAACGTCCTCCGATTGTTTCCTACGTTTGAAACTACTACAGAATAAATTAACACAATCAGCCCCAAAAAAAAAGAAAAAAGAAAAGAAAAGAAGAAAAAATATCATCACATGGATAATAATAATAATAATAATAATAATAATAATAATAATGAAATGCCTCTAAACCAACCAAACGAGACACAGTTAAAGACACTCAGACAACCGCTGCCTGTACAGTGATATAAAGACCTGGTGTTGTCATGGAGACGCTCACAGCTCAGGAAGAGATCAGGGTTATATGGGTGACTGGTGTGTGTGTGTGTGTGTGTTTGTGTGTGTGTGTGTGTGTGTGTGTGTGTGTGTGTTTAGGTATTATTTAAAAAGGAAAACAAAGGAATTTTAATAATGTTGATTTTTGAAAATAGAGGAAATTTAATTGTATTTCAGTCAATTTTTGTTCTGTTTATTTTTGAATTTTTCTGTTAAGTTTGTATTAATTTGCAGATTTTTTAATTTTACTTCCTGTCATAAGACATGAGGAAAAAGGAAGAAAAAGGGAGAAGGAGGGAGGAAGAAGGGAAGGAAGGAAGGGAGGGAGGGAGGAAGAAAGAAAGAGAAGGAGGGAGGGAGGAAGGAAAGGAAGGAATGAGGGAAGGAAAGAAGGAAGGGAGGAAAGAGAGAGAAGGAGGGAGGGAGGGAGGAAGGAAAGGAAGGAAGGAATGAGGGAAGGAAAGAAGAAAAGGAAGTAAGGAAGGGAGGGAAGGAGGAAGAAAGAGAAGGAGGGAGGGAGGAAGGAAAGGAAGTAAGGAAGGGAGGGAGGAAGAAAGAAAGAGAGAAGGAGGGAGGGAGGAAGGAAAGGAAGGGAGGGAGGAAGAAAGAAAGAGAGAAGGAGGGAGGGAGGAAGAAAAGGAAGGAAGGAATGAGGGAAGGAAAGAAGAAAGGAAGGGAGGGAGGGAGGGAGGAAGAAAGAAAGAGAGAAGGAGGGAGGGAGGAAGGAAAGGAAGGGAGGGAGGAAGAAAGAAAGAGAGAAGGAGGGAGGGAGGAAGAAAAGGAAGGAAGGAATGAGGGAAGGAAAGAAGAAAGGAAGGGAGGGAGGGAGGGAGGGAGGAAGAAAGAGAAGGAGGAGGGAGGAAGGAAAGGAACGAAGGAAGGAATGAGGGAAGGAAAGAAGGAACAGTCAAAACAGACGGGGTCAATTTGACCCGGGAGGACGACAGGAAGTTTAAATGTTTGGTTTTGTATATGTTTAAACTCAGGCCTCCTCTGTGCTGTAATGACACACTCTCACCACTAGATGGCAGTGGTGTAAAGCAAATAAAACCAGCAGATCTGAACTTCTACTGGTCTGCAAACCATTTCAAATGTGACACACACTGCTGCTCCAATCAGGATTAAAGAAAGAAGAAGAAGAAGATGTTTAACAGGTGATGTCAGCGTTGATGTCGACACATTCAGACCGAAGTCTTAAATAAATATCACGATAAAAAAAACAAAACAAGAATTCATCTTTAATCCTCGTCTAGTTTTGGTTTAATCCTCATCTGAGCTCTGAGATCTTTGATTTAAAGCTACAAGACTATTTAAAGACTATTCTGTGTGTGTGTGTGTGTGTGTGTGTGTGTGTGTGTGTGTGTGTGTGTGTGTGTGAGCTGCTTCTCCCTCTGACTCCTTTATATTTTAACAGTGAAGGCACTATATATCGACGACTGAACTGGGTTTTTTTTTTAAATCCGGCTACAAGAAAAAACAATCTGACACCAACCATCACTCGTATACTCTATTATACCCTCCATCCTCCTCTATGTGTGTGTGTGTGTGTGTGTGTGTGTGTGTGTGTGTGTGTGTGTGTGTGTGTGTGTGAATGAAGGATGAAGATGAATGAAAATCTCAAGGATAAAATGGGTAAAGCTGTATTGGATGAGTATGGCTTCTTTGTGTGTGTGTGTGTGTGTGTGTCTGTGTGTGTGTGTGTGTGTCTGTGTGTGTGTGTGTGTGTGTGTGTGTGTGTGTAGGTCGAGGTGTCGGCGTCTCCTCATGGAGGAGAAGAAGATCCTTCAGCTCTAAACCGCAACTACAGGAACGAAGAGTCGGAAACAAGAAGATCAGAAACGAGTAAATCGAGGGTTCGACCGACAGGAGAGCTGATATAGATGATGATAGAGGAGCAACAGAAGAGCAACAGAAGAGCAGCAGAGGCTCTAATGAGAAGTTTAAATCATGTCAACATGTTTATAATTCATCTTTATCATCTTCAGTGGAGACTTTTAGCTTCCTAAAGGTCTAAAAGTTCAGATTTTAAAGTTTTATTCCACTCAGAAATGTTTTTAACCCTCCTCTTGTCCTCAGGTCAAGGAAGGATAGAAGGAAGGAAGGAAGGATAGGAGGAAGGAAAGGAGTAAGGAGGGAGGGAGGGAGGAAGGAAAGAAGGAGAGAAGGAAGGGAGGAAGGAAAGGAGGAAGGAAAGAAGTAAGGAGGGAGGGAGGAAAGGACTAAGGAGAGGAGGAAGGAAAGGAGGAAGGAGGGACAGGAGGAAAGAAGGAAGGAAGGAATGGAGTAAGGAGGGAGGGAGGGAGGAAAAGAGGAAGGAAAGAAGGAGAGAAGGAAGGAAAGAAGGAACAGTCAAAAGAGATGGGGTCAATTTGACCCGGGAGGACGACAGGAAGGTTAATTAAATAATTGAACTAATTAACTTTTAGCTCTTGTTTGAGTTTTAATATGCAGCTGATTCAATATAACCTGAAACTAAATGTTTATGATCCTTCTTTAACATTAATTAACTCTATTAGTGGGAATAAATGAGTTAAAGCTTTGAGACAGACTGACATGTTGTTGGTTTTGGTCGTTTTTAAAGTTAAAATAATATAAATGTTTAAATGTCAGCAGCCTGAAACTTTAATATTAGTTTAGGAATGATGATTATTTCAACTTCTTCAACTCAAAAAAGCTTCAATCCAACATTCATCCAGAAAAAAGTAAAATAAATAAATAAATAAAATCCTTTTGTGGAGGATTATGAGATGAGAATTAAAAACCTGAATCGGTCGAACCTCGGAGAGATCGGTGCAGCAAAAAAAAAAAAACCCTGAAGAAGAAACACAGATGAGTGAAGGATGCGATAAAGAAGAAGAAGAAGAAGAGGAGAGCTTGGTGTAAACGTTGGTGGGGAAATAAAAAGTGTAGTTTCTGGCAGGTAGAGGAGCTGATGTGTGTGTCTACTTCCTGTCACACACACAGCTCACAGGAAGCAGAGAGGAGAGCAGTCAGCTGATTCCAGGTGATGTTGGGGGGGGGGGGGGGGGGAGAGAGGAAGCAGAGAGAGGATGGAGGATATATAAAAGAAAGAAGCTCGGGTTGTGCTGCGTCTTTTTAAACTTTATCGACAACCAGAGACGACGACGAAAACGCACGACGACGACAAAGCT
>NW_026910511.1:0-12500 GCF_963691925.1 Scomber scombrus
TTCTTCTCTTCTCACCTCCAACAGAGTCATTAAATATTTAACAAAGCAGATTTTTCATGTCTGAGTCTGTCGCTCTTCATCATCATCATCATCATCAGGACGAAGCTCGCTGTCTGTTTCTCTGCAGCAAACAAACAGAAACTATCACAGTATAAGTTAGACTGTAAATCTTTAATATTCAGATAAAATATTCATTAAAACACTTTAGCTTCCTCACATTAATGTAGAAATAAACCTGAGATCTGCTTTAATAATTCAGAAACTCATAATTACGACGCCTCCATCGTCACATGAACGCAGCATCAGATCATCATTATGACATCATCTTCTGATTCATGTGATTCATCAGACTTCTGAACATCAATTAACCCTGATGTTGTCCTCAAGGAAGGAAGGGAGGGAGAAGGAAGGAAGGAAGGGAGGAGGAAGGAAGAAGGAAGGAAAGGAGGGAGGAAGAAGGAAGGGAGGGAGGAAGGGAGAAAGAAGGAAGGAAGGGAGGAAGAAGGAAGGAAAGGAGGGAGGAAGAAGGAAGGAAAGGAGGGAGGAAGAAGGAAGGAAGGGAGGGAGGAAGGGAGAAAGAAGGAAGGAAGGGAGGAAGAAGGAAGGAAATGAAGGAAGGAAGGAAGGTAGGGGGGAGGAAAGGGAGAGAAGGAGGGAGGGAGGAAAGAATGAAGGAAGGGAGGAAGGACGAAAGGAGAAATGGAAAGACGGAAGGTTGGAAGGAGGAAGGAAATGAAGGAAGGAAGGAAGGTAGGGGGGAGGAAAGAGGGAGAGAAGGAGGGAGGGAGGAAAGAATGAAGGGAGGAAGGAAAGGACGGAATGTTGGAGGGAGGAAGGAAAGGAAGGAAGGTTGGAGGGAGGAAGGAAGGTAGGAGAGAGGACAGATGGAAGGAAGGAAGGACAGATGGAAGGAAGGAAGGAAGGACAGATGGAAGGACAGATGGAAGGAAGGAAGGAAGGAAGGACAGATGGAAGGAAGGAAGGAAGGACAGATGGAAGGAAGGAAGGGAGGGAGGAAAGAAGGAACATTGAAAACAGACGGGGTCAAACGTAAAGTCTCTGATCTAATGTGTTTTTGTCTCTTCTTCAGTCACAGATATTTCGTCCCTCCAGGCAGGAAGAGCCGAGCCCACTGACCCCAAACCGAGCTCCGCCTCCAGCTGCTGACGCCTGCTCCCCCCGCCCCCCCGCTGACCCCCCCGCCGACCCCCCTGCCCCTACGGGAGGAGGAGCAGAGGATGATGGGAAAACAGCGAAGAAGAAAGAGAGGAGAGGAACCTCCGTCAGATCGCTATCGCTCGTCCTCCCTCAGCCGTCCAAGCTCCGCCTCTTCCTGTCTCAGACCCCTTCGCTCACCTTCGCCCCCCCCTCCCTAACCCTCCCCCCCTCCCTCGCCTTCGCCCCCTCCCCCCCCGCCTCGAAGAGGACCCCCCCTCTAGCTCGGGCTCGTCTCGCCTCCCGAAGCCAAAGAGCCACTGAGGGGGGGAGCCGAGCGACGCCGCCTTCCTAACACGCAGCGATGCGAGCTGCCGGTCGCCACGGCAACCGCACTAAACTTGAATTATTTAAACTGTTAACGAGCTTCAGATTATATTTAAAAAAAAAGATTTATTTATTGTTTTACATTATGAACACTGTGACTGAGAAACACGGTAACACTTTATTTTTTATTTAATTAAATTTATAATAATAAATAATAATTACCCCCCTCTTAAAAAAAAAGCTTAATTAATTAAAATTTAATTAATTAACTGGAATTAATTAAGTTTATATCTGCAGGCAAATGTTCAAATACACGTAAAATAATAAAGATTTCAATATTTAATGTTTAATAAATAAATTAAATTGCTTCTAAATCGCATCATTTCTCTTTTATCTTTTGTTTTTTTGCACAATTTAAGCTTAAATCAATTAAAATAAAGTGTTACCAAACCTTTAAAATCTATTAAATATGATATATTAAGGTTATTTATTTATTACAATTAAAAAAAACTGATAAAAGAAACATTTAAAAGTGTTTTAAATGTAAAATATAAATGACATATAATCAGCTGCTCGCTCGCTGGTGTTAGGAACTGACTGACTTCTTCTTCTTCTTCTTCTTCTTCTTCTTCTTCTTCTTCTTCTTCTTCTTCTTCTTCTTCTTCTTCTTCTTCTCTGAGTCTTCCTCGTCTGAGAGTCACAGAAACACAACAAAGACTTGAATTTTCATCCGTTCTCATTCATCCGTCTCGACTCGTCTGCAAGGTCAGAAAATCCAAACTTCAGTGTTCGAATTTATTATTTTCATTTATTTCATTTTAAACTTTAAAGACCTGATAAAAGTTTAAAAGGTTTAAAGGTTGAAAGGAGGAATTTTCGGCCTTAATTTATTTCCTTTGTGATGAATCTGAGGGTCGAAACATGTTGAATTTATTCATATTAATGATGTTTTTTCATTTTTCTTTGTGAGAATCTGAAAACAGAGTCGACGTGTTTTTTTTTGAAGGTTTTATCAGATGAATCATAAGTTTGGAAGGTTCAGTTGCTTCAAAGTGGTTGTCGGATATTTCATCAAACGTCTTCGAGTATTTCATAATAACCAGAAAAACTGATTTAGTTTGTTAGTTATTGGCTAAGATATCATTTTATTATTATTTCACATGAGAAACAACTTGTAAAAACAACTAAAGGAGTCCTTTCCTTCCTTCCTTCCTTCCTTCATTCCTTCCTCCTTTCCTTCCTTCATCTTCCTTCTTCCTTCTTCCTTCCTTCTTCCCTCCTTCCTTCCTCCTCCCTCCTTCCTCCCTCTTCCTTCCCTCCTTCCTCCCTCCTTTCCTTCCCTTCCTTCCTCCTTCCTTCCTCTCCTTCCTCTCCTTCCTCCTTCCTCCTTCCTCCTTACTCCTCCTTTACTCCCTCCTTCCGTCCCTCTTCCTTCCCTTCCTTCCTTCCTCCCTCCCTTCCTTCCTCCCCCTTTCCTACCTCCCTCCTTTCCTTCCTCCTCTTCCTTCCCTCCTTCCTCCCTCCTTCCTTCCTTCCTCCCCTTCCTTCCTCCCTACTTTTCCTTCCCTCTCCTTCCCTCCTTTCTTCTTCTTCCTCCTTCCTCCCTCCTTTCCCTCTTCCTTCCCTCCTTCCTCCTTCCTTCCTTACTCCCTCCTTCCGTCCCTCTTCCTTCCCTCCTTCTCCTCCTCCTTCCTTCCTCCCCCTCCCTTCCTCCCTCCTTCCTTCCTCTTCCTTCCCTCCTTCCTCCCCTCCTTCCTTCCTTCCTCCCCCCTCCTTCCTCCCTCCTTTCCTTCCCTCTTCTTCCCTCCTTTCCTTCCTTCTTCCTTCCTTCCTCCCTCCTTTCCCTCTTCCTTCCCTCCTTCCTCCTTCCTTCCTTACTCCCTCCTTCCGTCCCTCTTCCTTTCCTTCCTTCCTTCCTCCTTCCTTCCTCCCTCCTTTCCTTCTCTTCCCTCTTCCTCCTTCCTTCCTCCCTCCTTTCCTTCCCTTCCCTCTTCCTTCCTTCCCTCCTTCCCTCCTTCCTCCCTTTCCTTCCCTTTCCTCCATTCCGTCCTTCTAAAGGGTTAAAGTGACATTTTAAAGCCGACTAATCAACAATATTCAGTTTATTATCATTTATGATGAAGAAAAGCTTCAAATCGTCACATTAAAGACGATAAAAACTCTTTTTTTCATATTGAATTTGCTTTAAAATAAAAAACTGGATTATTAAAATAGTGTCATATTAATCTTCTATTGATTAAATATTGATTATTTATTTGGTTGTTGAGACTCTGAAGCAAACTGAAGCCTTTAAATAACAGAAATCATCCGAACAACATGATTTTAAGAAGAAGCCGTTTGTTATAATGTGTTTTATTTTTATTTTTATTTTTATTTTAGATACTGAAACTTTTATTTTTTAACATTTTCTGAATGCTGGATTTTTATTTTTCATGTTTAGACTGAATCACAGAGTCACGATCGACATCTAATCAATAAAACTCAGACTGCCAGAACAGATCCGATCACATTAAATCATTGATTACCCACAGAGACTCTGATGCTTTTCACTGAAATATGCAAAATAATATGCAACTAAATCATCAATTTAACCCCAAAAAAAACAACAAACTTCTATTTTTGTGCCGCTGAAGGAAAAAATGTGAAAATTATGCAAAAATAAACTGAACTTAGTTTCATTGTTTTTAGCTTTTAGAGGAAATTTAAAAAGACAATCCTGAAAAACTGAAGATACACAAATTCATCTTAAACAACAACAAACAACAACAACAGACTTGATCAGTTGAAGGTTCAGAAAGCTTATTGATCCATTGAGGGAGCTGAACAAACAACAAATTAATAAGATTTTAAATCATTAAAAGCAACTTTAAAGCAAACATTTGCCTCATTTCCAGCATTTCAAAGATGAATATTTCTTTATTTTTTCAACAATAATTTAACATGAGTTCATCTGTAACTGAATAAAACGGTCACGTTATATTTAAAGTGGAAACTCAGAAGCTCCGTTATTGATCGATTTTGGAGCTAAAACAACAAATTAATACGATTTTAAATCATTAAAGTATTTTTTTTAAGCTAAAATAGCCAAATTAAAGCATTTCAAAGGTGAATATTTAATACATGAATTCATCTGTAACTGAATAAAATTGTATATGATTATAATAGAAAATCTGCAACAACAGCAGCTGATCAATAAAAAGCTCAGAAGCTTATTGATCAGATTTGGACGAATCGACATTAAAAGTTGTTATGATTTGAATTGAAGCTCATTATTTTATTATCAATTAATTAACGTTAACTTCTCAGTGAGGTTTCATTTATTGAGAAAAACGTCTGACTAAACGACTGATTGATTGATTGATTGATTGATTGATTACTCATGGTGTCGCTGTGCTGTGACTTTATTTAAACATTCATTAATAATTTGGACGCTCTTCATCTTCCCGTAGTTTCGCTGCTTTTCTTTATTTTCATTTAAAACTGACAAAAAAAAAATTAATCAGTCGAAATAAAAGACAGAACAGACTTTATTATTCATCTTCAACATTTCATATTCTTCTTTTCTTCATCTCTTTGTTTTTATCCTCTTCGTCCATCCGACGTTTTTTTTGTGTGAGAAGCTGCAGAAGAGACGATAACAAGGCCAACAGGGAGAAAGAGGAAGATGAAGAGGAGGAAGAGGAGGAGGAGGAAGAGGAGGCTGTAATTGGTCCTTTCTTTCCATCTTCTGCACTATTATTTTAATCCAGATACACACACACACACACACATATACACACACACACACACACACACACACACCTGAGAGCAGGTACCACTCAGGTGTTAAAACCCCGGTTGCTATGGCGATACAGCCTCAGCATCCACGGCAACAGCACCGCAGGGGATTTAGAAGGAGAGAAGGAGGTTCTTCATGCCCCCCCCCCCACACACACACATATAGTAACACACTAACACACACACACAGTAACACACACACATACAGTAATACATACACACTAACACACTAACACACATACACACACATACACACACACACACACACACCCATACAGTAACACACTCAGACACACACACACATACACATACACACACACACACACAGTAATATACACACTAACACACACACTCACACACTAACACACACACACACACACACACAGTAATATACACATACATATACATACACACTAACAACACATACACACACATACACACTAACACACATACACACACATACACACTAACACACATACACACACATACACACACACACACACACTAACACACACACACACACACACACACACACACATACACACACACACACACACACACACACACACAGTAATATACACATACATATACATACACACACACACACTAACACACGTACACACACACACACATACACACACACACACACACAGTAATATACACACACAGTAACACACACATATACCTTCACCTTTTTTTTACCTCTCTCCATCTGTTCATCCTTCATTTCCTGTCTCCTCATCTTCATACCTCCTTCTCTCCTCCTTTCCTTATTTTCACAACTGTGAGAATAAAGGATGAACAGATAAGATGATTAAAGAGGTTAAATCTGGACTTTCTTGTCGGTTTTTAACACGAGTCTGTTCTGTTTTTAATCGGCTCCGAACTGATAGAGACAAAAGAAAAGAGCAGATTAACTCCGTCTTAGTCGAAGCTTACGCTGGATTTACCTGCTGAATATTCTCACTGAACAGAAGGTCATTTCATCTTTAGAGAGAGAGAGAGAGAGAGAGAGAGAGAGAGAGAGAGAGAGAGAGAGACACAGAGAGAGAGAGAGAGAGAGAGAGAGAGATAACCGTTAATCTGTCTCCCAGCAGCTCGCCGTCCAATTAAAACAGCAGGAAGTCAGAGTGATGTCATTTAAAAGCTTATTTTGTATAAATTTTAGTTATATATATTTTTTAGTTTTATACATTAGAGACTCAGTTTGCTGCAGTTTAATCGTCTTTATTAGAAGTTTTTACACGTTTAAAAACACGTTTGAGTAAAAACACACTCTGTAACCATGGCGACGCATCAGCCAATCATGAAAGAGAGTGTCACTGTTCAATCAATCAATCAATCCTGAGACTTTACAAAGTGCTTTACATAGAAGTCAATATAGTCAAGATAATAAAAGATGAAAATCTAATAAAGCAATAACAAAATAGTAGAAAATAGTAAAAATAAATAATATAATAAAGTCAATAAACTCTTCTTGTGCCTTTTATATTTTTTTCAAATTAAAGCTATGATGTCAAAGTCCAAAGATTATTAGTTAGTATATAGTATATAAGAAATGTACGTAACATCTGTGACGTCACCCATTGGTTTGTGGACTGCTGCTCGGAGGCCAATAGTATCGGATCTGAGCAGCGCCATCTTGAACATTACAGGTGCATGCTGGGAAAATAAAAACAGGGATTCTACTTATATGGGCATCAGGAGGAGCATGAGGCGCCCTCCTGAACCTGTGAACCAATCAACCTGTCAATCACCACGTAGCCACGTCCTAATGCATACCCTGCTTTATCGTCACATATAAAATCAGGGAGGCCAAAATGTCCCAAATGAACATCATACTGCATTGAAGAAGGCTTTAAACTAGCGATTGAGACCATAAACACATTTGAAAACGTTTACTGAGGTTAGAAATCAAGTGAGAAGTTGGTGAATTCTCCATTGACTTGTATAGAGACGGAAGTCCTTTTGACACCAAAACGGTCGCCCCCTGGTGGCCTTTTGATAGAATGCAGTTTTTAAAGTTTACTTCCTGGTTGGGCCTCATTTCAGAGGACCGGAGACGTGATGCTGCTGTTGTTGTTGTTGTTGTTGTTGTTTAAAATAAACTGAATCAAACCCTTAAAAACCAGTTTGAGTGAAATAGAGAAGAAAACATTCATCTTATTGTTTTCCTTTCACCTGCAGACGTGTTGAAATACAAACTAAAACTTAAATGATCTTTATCGTGTTGTTAGATGATGAAAGTTGTTGTTGTGTATTTTTGTTTTTTGGGTTGTTTGTTGTTGTTTGTTTTTAATATCCAATCAGGTTTCAGCAGGTTATGAAAGTGTAAAAAGGTCACTGAGCACTGAAATAAAATACTGACTCAAAAGATCAAATATTGTAAATTCTCAAATTAAAGACGGTTAAGATTAAAGATTACGACCAAAAGTGTGGACTCACTTCTAAAACATGATGAATTAATAATAATAATAATAATAATGTACAAAGAAATACATTTATCATTAACTAATTAATCCCCATCTCTTCTATGTTGCTGTTTTAACTTATATGAAGATATTTAACATTTAAAGTCTTCAGTTTCTTCCTTTAAAGAGGAAATATTCTGCTTTTTGAGATTTTTATGTGTATTCTGGTCCGATGTCGGATGTTGAAAATGATCAAAAGTACCAAAATTTGAGGTAAACCAGCCTGTTAATAGACAGAGGCTGAACTGAGCGGCTGCATAAAGGACCAGTAGAAGAATAAATAAGGAGTTTTTAACTGGAAATCATGCAAAGATATTCCAGTAGAGACTCAGAATATGAACTTTCCTGTTGTTCTCCCGGGTCAAATTGACCCCATCTCTTTTGACTGTTCCTTCTTTCCTTCCTTCCTTCGTCTGTCCTCCTTCCCTCCCTTCTTCTCTATTTATTTCCTTCCTATCTCTTCCCTCCCTTCTTCTTTCCTTCCTTCCTTCCTTCCTCCATTCCTCTTTTCCTTTCTCCCTCTCTCCCTCCTTCTTTCCTCTTTCCTTTTTTCCTTCCTTCCTTCCTTCTTCCTTCCTTCCTCTCTCCTTTCATTCCTTCTTCCTTCCTCATTTCCTTCCCTTTTCCTCCCTCCCTTCCTTCCTTCCTCCTCTTTTCCTTCCTTCTTCCTCCCTTCCTTCCTTCCTCCCTCTTTTCCTTCATTCTTCCTTACTTCCATTCTTCCTCCCTCCCTCCCTCCTTTCCTTTTTCCTCCCTTCCTTCCTTCTTCCTCCCTTCCTTCCTTGACTCGAGGACAACAGGAGTAATAAAGTTGAATTTCATTGACAGCAATTTGAAAAAACATCCAAAATAGAAGAAATTGTGGATTAATTAATGGATAAAAATCAAACTCTTGTTCTGTTCTGGTTTGTATGAAGCGACTCTGTGGTTGGAAATCAACATTAAACTACATGTACACATTACATCATCATACCACAGCGAATCAAACATCAAAATATACTTTATAATAATAAGAGACCGGGCCTTTTGGTTTGAGAATTTACAGCCTTCATTCATGTTTGTTGCAGGTTTAAAAAAAGTCGTGAACGTTTCCACCAATAAGCTGCTTCGTTGTCGAGTATATTTCAATACTTCAAATACATGTATTAAAAAAAAAAATGGACGTTTAAATGTTGTAAAATCACACAGCTCAAACCTTACATTAAATACTCTGAATAATAAATAATAATAATACTCACTTCTTCATATCTTAAGAATCTGTGCCACACTTATACAGTATATCCACTCTGCTGTGTTTTATTTTGAAAAACATGGGATAAACCTGCACTTCCTGTGTCACCTGCTGGGGTTATTTTATTATTTTTTTTTTTTTGTGTGCAATAACTTTGGAGATTAAAGTGTTTTACCTCTCCGCCGCCGCAGCTGCACTAACACTTATTTATGTGATGAATTGTACAAAAAGTCTTAATACCTGTATAATAATAATAATAATAAGTATAGTTATTGTTATTATTATTATTATTGTTATTATTATTATTATTAACACTGAATTGTGAGCTTGTAAAGCTTCTCAGTCTTGAAAAATGCACTTTAAAAAAAAAAGAGGAAACGAGAAGCTTCGTTCAGCTCGACTCAAAAAAGACAAAGAGTTAAATTTGTTTTTTTTTATTTTTTGTGTTTTTGTTTGTTTGTTTGTTTTTGTTTTTATTTGATTTGAATAATTGTTGGAAATCTGCTTCAATGCTGCGTTAATGTCATATGGAAATAAAACTGATGTTTATCTGAGTTTAAGGAGGAAATGTTTCTGTTGATGTCTGAGTGAGTTGGGTTAAAGCAGGGAGGTTAAACATGAGGCCCGAGGGCCAGAACAGGACCGCTGAGGGGTTCAATCCGGCCCACTGTCCTTCCTTTCTACCTTTCCTTCCTTCCTTCTTGTCCTTCCCTTCTTTTCTTTCCATTTTTCCTTCTTATCTTCTTTTCCTTTCTTTCTTCCTTCCTTCCTTCCTCCCTTTGTTCCATATCTTTCCTTCCTTCCTTCCTTCCTTCTTTTCTTTCCTGTCTTCTTGTCCTTCCTTCTTTTCTGTCTTTCTTTCTTTCTTTCTTTCTTTCTTTCTTTCTTCCATCTGTCTTTCCTCCCTTTTTTCCATCTTTCCTTCCTTCCTTCCTTCTTACCTTCCTTCTTTCTTTTCTTTCCTTTCATTCCTTCCTTCGATCTTTTCTTCCTTCCGTCTTACCTTCCTTCCTTCCATTCTTCCTTCTATCCTTCCTTCTTTCTTTTCTTTCCTTCCATCCTTCTTACCTTCCTTTCTTTCCATCCTTCCTCCCTTTTTTCCATCTTTCTTTCCTTCCTTCCTTCTTACCTTCCTTCTTTCTTTTCTTTCCTTTCATCCTTCCTTCGATCTTTTCTTCCTTCCGTCTTACCTTCCTTCCGTCTTACCTTCCTTCCTTCCATTCTTCCTTCTATCCTTCCTTCTTTCTTTCTTTCCTTCCATCCTTCTTACCTTCCTTCCATCCTTCCTTCTCTTTTCTTTTCTTCCTTCCTTCCTTCCTTCCATCTTTCCTTCTCTCTTTCTTTCCTTCCATCCTTTCTTCCTTTCTTTCCATCCTTCCTTTTTACCTTCCTTCCTTTCTTTCCATCCTTCTTTCTTTTCTTTCCTTCCATCCTTCCTTCCTTCGATCTTTCCTTCCTTCCTTCTTACCTTCCTTCTTTCTTTTCTTTCCTTCCATCCTTCCTTCCTTCGATCTTTCCTTCCTTCCTTCTTACCTTCCTTCAATCTTACCTTCTTTATATCCTTCCCTCCTTCTTACCTTCCTTCCTTTTATTCTTCCTTCCATCCTTCCTTCGATCTTTCCTTCCTTCCTTCTTACCTTCCTTCTTTCTTTTCTTTCCTTCCATCCTTCCTTCCTTCGATCTTTCCTTCCTTCCTTCTTACCTTCCTTCAATCTTACCTTCTTTATATCCTTCCCTCCTTCTTACCTTCCTTCCTTTTATTCTTCCTTCCATCCTTCCTTCGATCTTTCCTTCCTTCCTTCTTACCTTCCTTCTTTCTTTTCTTTCCTTCCATCCTTCCTTCCTTTGATCTTTCCTTCCTTCCTTCTTACCTTCCTTCAATCTTACCTTCTTTATATCCTTCCCTCCTTCTTACCTTCCTTCCTTTTATTCTTCCTTCCATCCTTCCTTCGATCGTTCCTTCCATCCTTCCTTCTTTCTTTTCTTTCCTTCCATCCTTCCTTTGATCGTTCCTTCCTTCCTTCCTTCCTTCCTTCCTTCCTTCCAGTAAATTATTATAAAATTAAAAGGACTTGTCAAATAAAGTTTAAGGCAACTGAACATGAACAAAACATTAAATATGTTTAACACAGAATTCAAGATATATGAAGATAATAATAAATTAATGATTAAAGAACATTTATTTGGGTTTAATTATTCCACTAAGTAGCAGAGCGGCTTTCATGCACAGCTGTGGCTTTTTATAGCACCTTTATCATTAACTCATCATCATCATCATCATCATCATCATCATCATCATCATCAAGAAGAAGTGATATTTAAATCATTATCATTAAAAGTTACAAAGCACATATAAAGCAGTTTGTGGTCCTTATATTTAAACTTTACAGCAAAGGGAAGGAGTGATAATGATAATAAAAATTATATAAAATATAAAGTAATTTTTCACAGCAGTAAAATTACTGTTTAATTAATGAGGTCCTCGTAATACACCTCCTGGCCTGACTGAACTGGGTTTCGTGGTTTACGGGGACGCTTGTCAAAAATGTGAAAAATCAAATTATTTAAAACTAAAAACTACATTTTTTGGAAAATCTTGATAGAAAAATGATTATTTCTGTTGTGGATTATGTAAAGAAAATTAAAATCAACCTACATATAACCTTATTTTTAAAGAAATGTTGCATTATTAGATTTATCTGCTCAACAGATCAAGATTAGACTTTTATCACTGTAGTTTTTTTCTTTAACACAAACTCATAAAAAACTACAATCATGGCTTCCTTAAAAATAACTCTCTCCATATGACATAAAAGCAGCATTATTGGTCTTACCTTTTAATTTTAAGATGTTTAAACTCCATTCTGAGCGCGGCCGAGTCGATTTTCATTGGTTTTAATGTACGGCGGCTCTCACCTGCTGCTGCGATCCTATTGGTCTATATTTATGGTCCTCCCTTGTCATTGGCTGAGATGTGTCTGATGCTGCTGAGAAGCTGAAAGCTGAAATAAAGATAATAAAACACAGAAATATGTGTCTGATGATTGTTAAAAAGTGAAAATAAACGTATGAATAACTTCACACATTCTTTTTTTGTGGACCCAGCATCAAATTTCTGCTTTTAATCCATTTTGAGAGAATATATTAGAGGATTATGGCAAAAATGTCTAAGTGGTGTAACCATAAAAACTTTGTACCAAATAATTCAACTTGCTTAAAAACAGTAAATAGTCAATAAAACACCATATCAACTAGTTTGGCATGATCTTACATTATAACTTTATATTAAATAAAGGTAATGGAATACAATTGTTCTACATATTACATTTACTCTGGTTACCATGGAGACCAGGAAACATTTACATTCTTCCTCCTTTTTCTTTCT
Source organism: Scomber scombrus (assembly GCF_963691925.1). Classification (NCBI taxonomy): domain Eukaryota; kingdom Metazoa; phylum Chordata; class Actinopteri; order Scombriformes; family Scombridae; genus Scomber; species Scomber scombrus. The sequence continues at coordinate 12,347 of NW_026910511.1, forward strand.
TTGTTTCTCTTCTTCTTCCACTTTCTTTCTTTCTTTCTTTCTTTCTTTCTTTCTTTCTTTCTTTCTCTTCTCTTTTTTCTTTCTTTCTCTTCTTCCTCCGCTTTCTTTCTTTCTTTCTTTCTTTCTTTCTCTGCTTTCTTTCTTTCTTTCTCCT